>NC_046642.1:20076608-20228045 GCF_900324485.2 Mastacembelus armatus
TCATTTTTTGTTGCTCATTACAAATAGGACCAATGACTTGTTTGCTTGGCATGAACCAGGAACTCCCGTCCCAGATTCCAAGGGACCCACCTTCTTCAAATCTTACTCCACTGTGCCCGCAAATGCATACTTCTATGTTGGATAACAGACCAAGTCCCTTCAATACCACAGTGGATTAATACAGTCAAGGGTCTTATTCCATTTGAATCTTTTTGCAACAGCATTAAAAGACAAACCTTTTACATTCTATAAAGTATGGGACCCCTTATTTACCTATCTTGGGGCTGAAGAGAGACACCTATTAATGCTGGGTCTACAGAACCTGGCGTGGAAGGACTGAATAACAATCCAACGGTGATGTAACTTTATTTATTTATTTTTATTTTTTTATTATTATCATAATAATTATTTTTATTATTATATATATTTAAATTTTTAAAATGTTTTTCTCTTTTTCTGTAATGATGTATTTGGTCATAATGTATGTTAATGTGTATTTTGTATCTTGTAGAGAATTCAAATGAATGGCCACCTGGGCAATTTGTGTTAGCTCAGATGTGTCAACTATGTTTAAACCCTGAAAATGTCAAAAGCCCCCATGCACAGTATCGGGTCCAAACCCTGGAAGAAAGAGGAGATACTGTGATCCCCCAAGTCTGTTTAAGGTAAATTCTTTAACAAATAGACTCAGAGGACGAACTTCAGTCAGTTACATAGGAGTTTTACTTGCAAGGAGTAACGGTCATACAGCACCTTAGTACAGCATGAGAGTCACTACCTGGTCACAGCCAAGCACATCGTTTTTAATGGTATGATACATAAAAGTCATGTGCTAGACAGAGGAGGCAAGACATCTGGGTTATGATGCCAAGAGTCTTTATCAAAGAGTCATTCTGAGTTTAACGTTTTCCATAGTTTGACTCCAGAAACTGAAATACAGAAATTTTTCATTGTTGTTCTAACTTTTTAAATTTGAGATTGAAGTTACCTCTTAAGTTATAGCCACTATGTCGATCACTAAAATGTTTCTGAATATTTGCCCAAAGTGAGTTCTGTTCTTTTAGTGTTTTCATATCAGTTTCATCACAGTCTGTTGACATTTTAGTTTTGCATTTTAGAACCGTGTTACTAACTTCATTCTCACCTACGGCCGAAAAATCATTGAAGTCAGATTACTATTAATCAATGTATTAATAATAAATTAGAATTATGAGTAGCAATCTCTCCTGCTAATTGTGGACCAATACTCAGAAGGAATTCAGGGCCAGGATAAGACTGAGGAAACTCAGGAGAGTGTGGTCTTTTACAGGGAAACAGAACCAGGAAACACAAGACCCAAGAACCAGGATGCTGCCAAAGAGATTGTAGCCACAAACAGAGAAACAGTCACGTCATAGTACAACCAACAACTAGGTGAAGTGGAGAGCTGGTATAAAGCTTCCTCCACCTGATCCCTATTAGTATCAGGTGTGGCTAATCACCTAGCTGCCCCAGGAGAACACGTACATACACATGGGAAAGGAGGGACCAAGGGGAGGAGCAAACCAGGGAACAAAAGCAGACACCAGGGCAATGAAACTTAACCTACAGAGGACTAACTAGGAAGAACACAGGAAATGGTACAAAATAAAAGTCCCAAACAGGAAACCTGAACATGGACCATGACACAAAAGGAGAACAGAAGAAATGAAAGAGACAAGATGGTGATGCCTGTTTTGCTGCTTCATCAGCTCTGCTGTTGAGTTACGGCAGCAGCTCAGCTTTAAGCACTTCTGTAAGTGTTAGAACAGCATAACCTGTAGCATTAAATACGTCTGGATTTATCCATCTATAGCTAAACATTGTCACTTCAGCATCTTTATAAGGTGTGTCAGTTAGTCAGCCCTGGGCAACTCAGCAATACAATCATGTGGCTCACCATCCTCGGCTGTAGGCATTAGTGTAGCAGGACTGAGTGTTGTACATCACTCAATAGTGAGATGTGGCTGTGAAAGCAATGCAATCATGCAGGATAAATGCCTAGCTGGTGACATGTATGCTAATCTTGTCTTGCAACAACAGGACAGAGACTGCATGTGGAACCTTTAGTGTCAGAGGATGGAACAACACGATGCTTACTGAAGCTTGGACTGTCATGGAGGCTGCAATAACAGCTTGAATACATACAGGCATTACTCTTGCTATTTGATCCAGTTGGGTAGAATAATAAGCAATAGGCCTGTTTTTGTCCCCATAAGGCAGCACTGAGTCAGCACTGAAGTCATGTGACCATTTTTACAATCAACAGTTTGCATAAAACATTTTCCATAGTTAGGCAGTCCTAAAACAGAAGTGCTGGTCAGGGTCACAAGATCATTAGAGGCTTTTTCTGCAGTTTCAGTCATTTTATTTTATCACGACCTGCCATAGGTGTGTCATAAATCAATTTCAACATTAGACAACTAGACAACTCTGAATAGTTTGGCAGCTGCAGATGTTTGTCATACCTAAGAAAAACATCGTCTGTCTTTTAGTTTCTGGTCTTGTTGCTTTAAGTATGGCTTCTTTTCTGTGTGAGTCTATGAGCACAGGAGCTGTAACCTCGGTACAGTATTTAACTTTCTTTTTTCCACAGCTACAGTTTGTTCTTACTCACTTTGTGTCCCTGTTCTGCTAGAAACTTAAGCAGAGCTATGGTGTCTGTTTTACATTGTCCTTGTGTTTCAGAGCATATTAAAATATCATCTACACACAAAAGTACTTGACTTCCTTCAGGAGGTGAAAACCTAGCTAAGTTAGCAGACATTACTTGAGAAAAGATGGCAGGAGACTCACAATAACCCTTGCAGTATACATAAACAGTCTGTTAAAATCAATCAGGAGATCAACTGTGTAGCCAGGCCCACATGGTCTTGTTTCTCTTGAGTTAGTTTTGATTCTATTAAGTGTTAACAGTGTTTCTTTTGTAGTGTTGACTGTACATTTTTGTTTATACCACAACGTCCATTTTGAACACATTTTCCAGTTGAATGGAGTTTGCCTCCTACTTTTGACATTGGCCAGAAGGAGTTCTTCCCCACAAGAACCTATAACAAAAAGCTCTTCTGAAACACTATATAATAGCTAACTCTTTGTTTTGACCTTAATGTAAACTGGCACACTCCAAGCTTTGGGTTATCTGAGTAACCTTCATAACGTCTGTCCCCAAGATCTACTGAAAGATGAAAGATACACCATGTATCCCTGGCTCACAGATGATGTAAGCTGCAGCACCTTTGACTGCACTGACCAATAAGATTTTGAAAAGATATTATTAAGAGCTTTACTGTTTTTTCTTTACAGGTGGTGAAAGCAAGACCTGTCCAGCCGACCATACACTCACATATTCACATATTCACATATTCTTATTGTTATTGTGATATGGCATGCAGACACTAAACTGCTACAGTCATTGCCCTAATTTTGCATTACAAACATATAATTTCACTGCTAGGTGGAGAAACTGGATTAAAGGGGGGGAAATAAACTCCACACACTGGACATGCTTGCAGGTCAGATGCTGTGTTTTTTGATAACCATTACTGCATATTTTTTGAGTCATTTAACTAGCGCATCAACAAGTGCACAAATATGTCATCTAGGATTTGAGGAAAGACTCAACTGTCCTATTCCCAGAGTTGTTGGGCACAAGACCCTGAAAACTGGCAACCACTTCATTTTGTGGGTTAGTACCTTATAGAGTATAATGGATGTTTTGATGTTATTACACGTTGAACTTAGCTGTGAGCTGTAATGAACTTACCTTCCTCACTTGTTGAGGGTATAAAAGCAGTCTGAACCTTCATGGAGGAGTGAACACAGGATGGATGTTTCAGTGTCATTACGTGAAGAGATGCATGTCATATATTGCATATAAAGATCCTATTCAAGCATAATAACAACAATGATGGCATTTTGCTTAGGACAACGTGTGTAATGTGTTCACTGTGGCATCATTTAAATATTACCTGTAGTAAATGCAAAACCTGATCCTAACAAAGTTCACTGTATTGAAAGGTTTTGGTTGGCTCAAAAAAGAAATCAAAATCCGTGTCTCCCTGGCAGCAGACCAAGAGGAGTAATGAGCCCCTGAACCAAATTCGGTTTGGCCATCTGAGGGTCTACCATGCAACGTGCTTGGCTGCAGATTGTGTTTCTGAGGTAATGTAACTCAAAACAGCTACCACATCAGTTGTTGCTACAACTTATTTAATTTGTAAACTGTTTATGGCATACAGTGCATTAGTTTAACACTTTTTTCTCTTCCTAAGGGGGAAGAAATTAAGTGAGTCCGTATGGCAGAAGCAATCCATGTCTGCATATACCACAACAGAATTGAAAAGGGCATAAAAGGTACATAGCGGTGTTCAGAATTGCCACGTTATTATAATACTATGTGAAATGACCCCTATATTGTATATGTATTTACTTGTGTAGGAGCTGAAATCTAAGTACTAATACTGTAAATACATTGTACAATTGTGATGGTGGGCAGGTATAAGTGAGCATTAACCTTTTTTCTGCTACATTTCAAACAAAAAATGAAAGTAACTACATTGCACTTTGTGTCTTGTTTACAGACATTATTTATGGATGTTTAAAATAAAGCTGATGATGCAACAATTCCACTTTGATCCAATGCAAATAAACAAACAGAAAAATAATTTAAAATCATAGTTGGCTGCTACATCCAGCAGTATAAAACGGGAACAAATTTATTGTTGATACAATGCAGTATGATGTCATAATGTCATATTGGATGTTGGTTAGCTGTACACACCTCTCTGTGAAGTGAAATAATAGGTGGTAGAATAGGCAGTAAGACAATAACACATGGTAAACTCAACTCAGGTATACAGGAGGGTAGGAGTGAGACCAGGAGACATGGGAATCAGGAGGAGTTTTGAGGAGGCCCAGCTGTATCACAAACAAGGGCTCGCACCATGGGAGTACCACAAAGCTCTATTACAGGGCTTGTGGTACCCTGTATATAAATGATTATAAATGATCAGTCTGTGGAGATCACATAAATATTCAAATGTACGCAGGATGACACAGTCCTGTACACGCAAGGATGTTGATCAAGTGGCTGAGTTATCGGTTGCTATGGAGAAAGTGTTAAAATGCCTTAATGAATCATGTCTTACGTTGAACAGAGGCAAAACAGCTATGTATTTCATCAACAAACAAAAACACAAGGATTATCCTAATATAACTGTCAATGGGGAAAATATAGACAATGTAACTGAATTAAAATATCTGGGCGTTACATTAGATCCTACACTCAGTTTTAAACAGCACTTAAAAAAGATGAGCGGTACTCTGAAATATAACCTTGCAAATTTCAGATGTATCAGAAACTCACACTAGAGGCATCTAAAACCTTTTTAAATGTCATGATTCACATTTTTCTTACTTTGCACTGTGTGAGAATGTGTGCACTCTTGGATGACTGTACTTTTGTTGTTGCCGGGCTATTGATCAAACAATACAGGCATTTTGAAGATGCTACCTTAAGATTTTAGAAACTGTAGTGGGTATTTTGAATAGCAGACAATGAACAAGATGAAATACAGTGTGAAAGAAACAATGATGTGTGCTGAGGCAGCAGGAAAGCCTCCTCTATTACATGTTTTTTTTACTTTGATCAGCTTTTATCTCACTGGTCCAGCCATCTCAACTGAGCACATGAGGTCACAGGCCACTGGGCCAAAGGTGAGGGGACTGAGCAACTGCTTCACCCTGTTGGCTGTTTTAAGGCACTGCGCTAAAGAAGCTGCATTGCCATTCACTTCCCTGCTTGATTGTGTTCTTTCAAAAAACTTTAATTTTGATTAAATTGTATTTAATTATTACATGTTTTCCCCCAACCTTCACTATCTTACTGATCTTGAATATGGATAGGTTCATTGACTGTTTACATCAAACCTTAGAGAACAGTCAGACTGATTGGCTTGCTGTAACTGGCCAATGAGAGGCCTCCCTTGAGCCAGTCTGACCTTTGATTGGTAGATTAGTCGAGGTTACACATCACCTTGAAACAGAACCAGTAGTGTATATGTGCATCCTCCTCTGTGAGAGCAGTGTGAGCTGGTTGCTGTAGCTGCAGTAAACACAGCATTCCCGCGGTGGCTGTCTCCCCTAGCTACTTCATGTTTACAGGTGAGTAGGAAAGACATGTAATACGATATATGGACTAGAAACATATGCAGGGATATAGAAATACCTCAATGCTGAGATAATGTTGTAACCCTACTTTATATCCACAGTTGTCCTTTGAGCTAATTTAGTGACTGTGAAAGAGGGGATTTGGTGCATTCACATACAAACACTCGTCAAACTGTGATATTTCTTGTAATTTTCCTGAACCAGAAAGGGTTTTAGTAGTGCTTGCCTTTCAGTCTCAGTCTGTATAGGCTGGTGTGTGAAGTTAATGTCATTTCACATTGTAAAATGTCTTGAATCCTTTGTGATCAAACACAGCTCCTATGGCTTGTATTATTTTGTTGTAATGTATGTAGTGTATTTACTGCTACTTGAAACAGTTATTAGAAACAATCCCACACCAGCCCTGCTTCAGCCTTGCTTGAGCTGATCCATGTGACTACCTTCACAGCTTTAAAGCAAACCTTGCTGAATCTGATCTGTTGTTACACAAAATTAGGAATTCCTTAAGCCTTTACCAATGTGAGTGCTGTTCTGCCAAATAGACACAAACTCACTTTAATACTAAAAAAAGTTTACATATGAATTGAGTAGGAAGTTTGAAAATGCAAAATGTAATAATTTCAATCTTAATGTCCTTAGAAATAACACTGAATTACCAGGGCCCTGCTATTAGAGAGCTGAATCATAACTAACAATTGATCCATTTAATGTGAACAGGTTTAGGTGAATTGAAACGGTAATGGAAATGTTTTTAACACGCAAGCCTTCATTAGTGAATATTCCTTCCAACACAGTGGAGCATGTTGATTTGCTATGGATCTGATCACTTTTGTCTTCTGAAAGTTTCACTTTGGTCCTGATTTGTCGCATGTCAGTCTGAACTGTGAACTTAGAATCTGGGCCTAAGGTCGTTGTCTTCATCCTCAGAGTTCACATGGGGGTGGACCTGGACTCGACCATAAATCTCTGTGTTTGTGTGTTTGTGCGTGTGTGTGTGCGTGTGTGTGTGCGTGTGTGTGTGCGTGTGTGTGTGTGTGTGTGTGTGTGTGGCGGAAGGACCTTGTTCTCCACCCCTAAACACAAATACATGCACAGACCATGGGAACCTCATACTTGCAAAACTTGTCCAGAGAAAATCTGTTAAATATATGACATATGATCTAATTGTACTGCAAAGAACAGCAGCATGTGCCTGGTGTAATTCTACAGTAGTAGCAGCAGTACAAAGCTGGACTTACCATCAGAGCACAGAGCATTGAATCCAAGAAAAAACTGTGCATCTGTTTTTTTGTGTGCCACACTGAAAGGAAGCATAAATGTTGTGTTGCTGCTGCACTGTTCTCACGTGCCCCTACAAAGGGTGTGGCTTAGTAGAGGAGGCAGGTTGAGTAAGAGAAGCCGGAGTTCAAGGCAAAGTCATAAAGTGCAAAAACCAAAGATTTATTTTTTGACTAGAATTGTTTATTTAGCATGTTCTTATTCTGAAATTGTAATTATGTGGAGTTTGACCTACAGTTTTACACTGTCCTCTCTGTTTTTGGTTTTTGCTGTTATTCTGTACACAGTGGTTCAGCTGAAAGTCAATTACTGTTGCTGCAAAAGTTCAGCCGACAGGATACAGACTAGATCTCTATGCATCTCCACACAAGCAGTGTATTTAGGAGGCAACAAACCTCAAGCTTTTAGGCATTAAAATTAAAAGATAACATTGCAAAAAATTTTACAAATGATTGACTCTTCTCTTTGTCACAGTAGGTCTGCTCCTGGCCAGCATCCCACACCACATTCCTTCATACAGTACACACACACACTCTTAAGTTAACCTCAGGGCATTACCTCACACCCAGGGCCGGCAGAGAGTGCACAGTGTCATCAAGCACACCCTGCTGCCAGCACTTCAACCTGACACTCATCTCACACTTCACTACTCCAAACACACACACAAACAGGTTGTCTCTCCACAAACACCTAGTCGCCTTTTACCTCATCAGCAGCAACATGCTAAGCCAGGAATTGTTTCAGAAGCTAAGGTTTCCAGACCTGGAGGACGTTAGTGAGTACATCAGGAGTGTTTCCACCCCCATGGTGGTCAGCATGGGGGCAGTGGCTGCTGCGACAACTTACTACCTGGCAACACGGCCCAAGCCCCTTCCTCCAGCTTGTGACCTCCACATGCAATCAGTTGAGGTTCCGGTGAGTTTAAGTTCAAAATCTGTCTGTCAGTCATCATCTAAAATGTTGCTGGTTAAAATGCCATGCAACATGAAGAGTATGAAAATTGATAGGCCGACAACTACAACTAATGCCAGACAGCTGTGCTTATTCTTCTCTACTGCATGCTTTATAATTCCAGCATTGCTACAGTCTTTACCTAAAACAACAGGACACATATTTTGTCCTCCAGTAAATAAGAACATTCAGATTTCAGTGTGTAGATTTGTGTTTTAATTTGTCAGTCATTTTAAAGCAGACTGTTTATGCATATGCATACACAGGCAACACACTGATCTCAACTGTTGGGTTCTTGGCGTGGCTTTGAAAAAAGGGTGGAGTGTACCATCTGCAAATGGTCTAAGATGGTCTAACAATAACTGCTATAGTACCAGTTGTATATCAGAGAAAGAATATTAAGTACTGGTTCTAAGTCAGTCCAAAAGCAGGACAAGCCCTGTTTTTCTGGTCAGTGGGATGCACAAAGAGGCACATTACAGTGCATTAAAAGCAGTGTAGCCAGGACTTTACACACAAATATAGAATTAACTTAATGAATTCATCTGTGTTTGCAAAGCTACTGTATGATAAATGGTCCAGCTTCACCATCCACACTGTTTTGTCCTATCAATGAATAATTTTACATATTTTATTTTTATATGCAGATGTCAAATGCCTTTCCTCCAGTCAAGTAGGTCCCAAGATAAACACTCAGGATTTCTATGCTATTCCATCCTGACAGAACAAACACAAACCAAGTCAAACGTAGCCTGGCTGTCAAATTAAAGAGGGTCTACAACCCAAAAGTCATCTGTTCACTATCTGAAAATGACAAGCTGGGTTTAAGTTGAGATCTTGAAATTGATGTAAATCACTACTTAACTACAAATAGAAATATATAATATATAAGCAGAATTTTAAAATTGCAGTATAATTCCCATGGCATAGTAGCCTGCCTTTGTCTCAAACACATCACTCTCTAACACTGACAACTGAGGTTGCCCATTTCTTATTTCTCAGTATCATGTAGTATTTGGATTTATATATTTGTTAAACTATGGCATCCTGACCTGTAAAATGGCACATGTGCAATAGAGTAAAACAGTGAAGCTTTTCCACTGACAATCAGCACAACTGTACATGAATTAAATACCCAGGCAGGATGTTTGAATTACACTCGTAGTTTTCTAACCCGTATTTGTTACTTTTATCAGGGCGGCGATTTGGCGAGCAGATCTGTTCTGCAAAATGAAGATGGTCACTTAACACATTTCTATGATGATGCCAGAACAATGTATGAGTTTTTCCTCAGAGGGGCCCGAGTCTCCAGTAAGTCACAAATGATATGATATTATGAAATTCAGGCTTAGGGTTATTTGAGAGCCTGGCAGCTTAACCAAATAATATCCAAGCTTTTCCTCAGAGTTTAAATGTTATGTGCTTGATCACAGCATCTAGCCTTTTCTATTGTCAGTGTAGATTTACTGTGTTTTTCCAATAACACATATCTTTTATATATCAGCAGAAGCATATACATGGTAGGAAGTTATTGTTTACATGAGTAGTAGGGAGGTGTATGATGAGATACCAGCCACTCTTTAGTTGAAATTCTGTCCGTGTCTTTTTTAATTTGTGTTATTCTCTCCTTCCACCCTGTAGTCAATGGACCCTGTCTAGGCTCCAGGAAACCAAAACAGCCCTATGAATGGATGTCCTACAGACAGGTGGGACTCATCAGCAGCTCACCTTAAAAATCAGCTTTATGGCCTCTAGCGGGAAAGCTGAAGGCAGCACAGTTGTTGTATTTGTGAAGTCAACAGAATGGTGGGGAGATATTTCCATGTAGGTAGTTTTGCATTTTTTTCTAAAATGAAGGATTCATCCATCCATCTATCATCTATACCCGCTAACCCGAACCCTCCTTAACCAGGGTCACAGGGATCTGCTGGAGCCTATCCCAGCTGTCTTTGGGTGAAAAGCAGGGGTACACCCTGGACAGGTCCAATGGAAGATTTATCTAATTATATTTATTGTACTAAAATAATTAAAGGCACATTTCACTAGCTGTACACATCAAGTTCAGTTCAAGCCCAGTTTACTTGGGCATTTAAGAAGCACCGTCTAGTGAGAAATGTGGTATCCAGTGTCTTTTGAGTTTGACCAGCTTAGACCATTCAGTTTTTTATGTCTCCTCCGAGTGCCCCAACTTTATTATTCATTTAATTACACCTCTAAGTAGAAATTTCAGCAGATTATATCCAGTATATTGCTGTTATTTGGCTGCAGGAGTAGTAATATCTTGTTTCCTTGTCAGAAATATGAAACCATACTAACCAGCCATTGTACTGATGTACACAAAAGGTTCTTTAAAAACAAGTGAATCTGAGCATCTCCAAATACAGTCAGTGTTATAGTTAGCCCTGCTGCTAGTGAGTGCATTTTAAAAATATATGCCATAATGTTTGCTTAGATTATTTGTTTTAAATTTTGGGAAATTGTCAGGGCAGGTGGTGTGGTAGGACCCAAAAGCACAGGATAGAGTCGGAAAATAAAATAGATGGAGTCCTTATTCAACTGCTCTACCAAAATAGAGCAGAAGCAGGCGAAGGTAATCCAGTGGACACAGGCAAAAAACAGGTCGAAAAACATAAGCAATCAGTCGATATACAAGGGATTATCAAATCACTGGAAGTAATGCTGGTAAGTTGCACACAGGAGTACCAAACTGGGGTAACGTTAACAAGACACAGGTGGAACCAATTAGGGAAGACACACAAGACAGATCAGACACAGGGGAAACCCATCAACTTAACTAAACATAAAACTACCTGGCATAAGTCTCGGTGACACAGGAAACATAAAAATAAAACATAAAAGCCCACACACAGAAATGATTGAACTCAGAGATAAAATGTGCTAATTCTTCCATATTTTAATGAGATGAATTAAAACAGGTGTTAAAAGTGCTGGTTGGCTAAAGACTTAGAATGATCTATACACAGGCAAGTATATTTGCCTACGAGGGAAGGGGGCACCTGATGATCATAATTTATTGTTTTTTTATTAGCAAACATTACTTTATTGGTATCATCAAAAAGATACATTTATAGTGATTGGTGTGGCACAATTTTCACTGCTATATCACATTTTGCAGAAAATTATGGAGCCTAATCACATACCCTTCTCCTAATTTTGAATCATTTTGATGCAATTTTGACCTGAAGCTGTATCTTGGAAAGTGCAGCCAATTAACACTCAGGATTTAATTTTCCTTTATTAGGGACCCAATTCTGTTCAAATTTACAGGGAACATATTTGCTTGCTAATCATCTAAGACTAATAGTAAAACTTTAATTCAGCTTGAACATTTTTGGTGAAGTAGTAATTTCACATTCCACCATGACAAATGAAAACATTGTGCTGAAGTGTTACTGACTGATTACAGAGTTTAACTGCTTTAAAACTACTCGGCAATAACCAGAAGTGCTGTTTGATGTGAACTGGACTTGGGTATGGAAGATGTGAAATCTGATTTATACAATAATAAGGTCAAAGTATGTGGCTGTTTTTTGGCAGAGCATTAATAAGCATATGTGCATGTGTTAGGTAATGGAGAGAATGGAGAATCTGGGTTCAGCATTTCTTCACAAGGGGCACTCCAAGACCACTGATCCACATATTGGCATCTTCTCTCAGAACAGACCTGAGGTACTGACACACTCACTTAGCTCACACAGAGCTTTAATGGGACTCTCAGTTATTCTGTTTACCCTGTATCGATAATATCTGTGGATATTTGTCAAAAATCGCACCAACACTGAGCCTTAGCAATAATTGGATTATCATACCAGCGTTTCTTTAGTGTCAGCAACTAAATATATTGCCCAGAAATTCTTATTTGTTGGTGTGTGTGTGCTTATAGTGGACCATTAGTGAGTTGGCATGTTACACCTACTCTCTGGTGTCAGTCCCTCTGTATGACACACTGGGAACAGAAGCCATTGCCTACATTATAGACAAAGGTAAGCCAGAGCAAAGACAGTTTTCTCATGTATCATGTTTGTGCTAGTGAAAAACTGCCCATTTGTCAGCATGTGTTTTCACATTGTTTCTGCAGCTTCCATTTCAACAATAGTGTGTGACGTGGTAGATAAAGTCAATCTGGTACTAGATTGTGATAAGAGCAAGAAAAACACAGTGAAAACCATTGTTGTAATGGAGACCCCGAGTGCAGACCTGGTCAGCCGGGGGCAACAAGCAGGAATCCACATCCTCAGCTTGCAGGAGATGGAGGTCAGCAGGCAGCTTTTGACTCTACCTGTTTTTCATTTTGCGTTTGTATTTTTTTGTTATGTTCTTATCCCTTTATTTTGGAAAGATTCTGAATTGTTGTTTGATAAACAGTTTTTAGTTATTTTCTTACAGATATAACCTTGCATTTTTATGTAACCTTTTCTTTCTTGGTAGTTTATTTGCTTTGTTGTCATTTTATTAGTTTCCTATTTGTTTGTTTTATTTTGCTTTCTACATTTTTTATTACATAAACATGAACTCTATTAATGATCTTTTCTGGTTGTGTAGGCTCTTGGAAAGGCCAACTATCATCAACCAGTGGTAAGTTAGAGCTGACTCTCTGCTACTGTGAGCCAGAGGATACCAAATTCAGAATATATGTATACATACTTGAAATGATAATAATATTACATGTTTAATAACACTGACTGTTCAAACCCCAATCAGCCTCCCCAGCCTGAGGACATGGCAGTTATTTGCTTCACGAGTGGAACAACAGGTGACACACACACACGTATAATTGAACCCCAAATCATTTTTTAACTGTGTCTGGAATACATATCTGTCACCTTGCTCATAAAGGTGTGTGTGTTCGTGTGTGTGCGTGTGCGTGTGCGTGTGCGTGTGCGTGTGTGTGTCTGTGTCTGTGTCTGTGTTCACTTTCAGGAGCCCCAAAGGGAGCCATGTTGACACATGGGAATATAGTGTCTAACTGCTCAGCCTTCATCAAAATGACAAAGGTGAGCTGAAGTAACATGTGAGTCACTGTGAAACTACAGCTTCTGTAATAGCAGGATTTTAGAATTAAGGGCGAGGTTGTTTTCCTTCTGTACCTCCTCCCTGCGGTCTCTACCTCCTCTTTCTCTCTCTTTTCCTTCTCTATCTCCTCCTTTCCTCCGCTGCCTCCTCCTTACAGTCTCAAACTCTCTATCTCCTCTCCTCCTTTCTGTCTTTATCTCCTCTTTTCCCCTCCCCCTTCGGTTGCATCAGGAGATGGAGCCACATTGTTTTGGAAGTATACATGAAAACAGCATTTTTGCTGACTGACGTGTGAACACACACATGCAGCCCACAAGATAAGAGTAAGGTACAGTGGATATATGTCATGTTGGTAGCTGGTTGGTTTTAACAATAAAAGCTTTCTTATGCACAGACCACCTCAGAAGATGTCATGCAGTCTTTTCTGCCTTTGGCCCATATGTTTGAGAGGGTGATGGAGGTATAATCCTTAATGCTGACTGCTTTCCCTCCCTGTGTGTAAATGTGTTTCCCTGTCTGTTTCTCTGCTTCCTCTCGTTTCATGCATCTCTGTGTGTCCACGTGTCTTTGTGTGTTTGTATTCTCACCTGTGTGTGTGCTTGGTTTAGCACTGCTGTCCAATGATGCCCAGTGACATCCATATTTCCTTCCTGCCCCTGGCTCATATGTTTGAGAGAGTAGCACAGGTATGTAGTTCCCCTAGTCATTCTTTGTTGAGCATGGATCAGTGTTTCTGAATACCTTTTATGTCAACCTTGCTTTAATGACATACGTTTAATTTTTCACTTCTGCATCTTTATCTCTGACTGCTGACAGTGTGTGATGATAGTGCATGGAGCAAGGATCGGCTTTTTCCAGGGAGATATTCGTTTTCTGTCAGACGACCTGACTACGCTGAGACCTACCGTGTTCCCTGTGGTGCCTCGACTCCTAAACAGAATGTATGATAAGGTGGGTGGGTCCTCTGGTGACTTCACTTTGTTTTACTTTACAGCCGTGGTCAGATTCATGTTTTACGCTAAAGATGTTCATGTTGCCATGGTTTGCATGAAAGCAGCTTCAACCTAAATGATTATGACGCTGCTCCTTATAATTAAAGCCTGTGTGTTTCTGTAGATCTTTGGGCAAGCCGACACCTCTTTGAAGCGCTGGCTGCTGGGATTTGCGTACAGGAGAAAGGAGGCAGAGATGATGAAAGGCATTGTGAGGAGAGACAGTATCTGGGATCGACTCATCTTCAGGAAGGTCCAGGTACCCGGAGCCAGCACAGGCCAAGCTTTGATGTTACAGTGTAGTTGACTGTTACATGGCCAGGAATAGTTTTTAGTAGAGCTGGGCACAACAGTAAATGTGGTTATTCCAATTTTTGTTTGTGCATAATGTGTAAAATCATTACATTGTGGACAGAAAGGCTATGGTTACCAAATACTAGACCATTCTTTATTTAATATTTACTTCATGTCCTTTAAGTCGTGTGATTTTGAACTACCTGTGGTGAAAGTTGATGTGAGAGAATGATTCCTCACATTAATATTGTAAATTTGGGTCATAAACCTGCAGTGTGACATGCAAAAAGCCTGTGGACTGTGAATCTGGTCTGCCTGTGATTAGCTGTGTTTTTTAGTTTTCTTTCTAATGACATTCTTGCATGTTTTTTATTATACTGCCCAACCCTAGTTTCTTTACCGTGTGGAGCCACACTGTAAAGTCATAACCTTGTTTTAAATGGCACCTGGAGTCACATATTGGATCTTTAGTTAATGTTAGAGGCACTGAATAATAAAAGCACACCAAAAATCTATCAATCATTATGGTCTTCCTCCAACGTCTTTTACTTGAAAGTGATTCAGAAACAGGAAGCACTAATGTTGCAGACATTATGTGACATCTGCAGACATTATGTGACATCTGTGTTTTTGAATTTGTTGTGAAAGTACTGGTAAAAAATGTGTGTGTGCTGCCCTCTGCAGGCCAGCCTTGGTGGACGCGTGCGTCTCATTATGACAGGAGCTGCTCCCATCTCTCCTACTGTTCTCACCTTCCTCAGAGCTGCAATTGGCTGTCAGGTAACACACAAGCAACAGCTGAGTTGTGCCCTCGTTCCACATATCGTCCTGTCCCTGTGTGTCATCTGTCCTAAATTTCAGGATTATAGACAATATGTGGACTTCCTGCCATCTGACCTGCAATCAGCATGTTTTCATCCACACTGCTTATTGTTAATAACCCTAGGGTTTATTTTCCTCTGTCACAGTTCTATGAAGGCTATGGACAAACAGAGTGCACAGCTGGATGCACCATGACCCTATCTGGGGACTGGACTGCAGGTAAACAACAATATAACTCAATTGAATTTAGAAAGATCTTTTTCTTTGTATCAATGGCATGTCGGCTTGTACAAATGATGAATGGACCGAATACTCGTTTATAAGAACTAAACTTGACATGTCACCAGGTCATGTTGGAGCTCCACTGCCATGTAACTGGATTAAACTGGTGGATGTGCCAGAGATGAACTACCTGGCTGTAAATGGAGAGGGAGAGGTAAAACAAACAGACATCAGCACACAAACTCGGTCTTTTACATGTTTTATAATGATGTATGTCATTCATAAGCATTTGTATATGTGTGTCTTTTTAGGTGTGTGTGAAGGGTACTAATGTGTTCCAGGGTTACTTGAAGGACCCAGAAAAAACAGCAGAGACTATTGATGCAGATGGATGGGTTCACACTGGAGACATTGGAAAATGGCTTCTGGTAGGTTCATGTTCAACCTCACACATTTTCATATATTACTTTATGATTTCAGTTCAACTCCGCACATACTAATTTATTACACATAACTATATTCATGAAATGCTGTGTCTCTGACAGCCTTTAAACATTTCAAAATGTGTGGACAAAACGTTAATCTGTATGCATGTGTGTACACAGAACGGCACACTGAAGATTGTGGACAGGAAGAAGCACATCTTTAAACTGGCACAGGGGGAGTACATTGCTCCTGAAAAGATAGAGGGTATCTACATGAGGAGTGATGCAGTGGCACAGGTCTTTGTGCATGGAGACAGTCTACAGGTTTTTGATTCCTTTTAAACTTTCTTGTCTTTAAAAGTCAGTGTGCAATGTGCAGCTAAATCCCGACTACATGGTGTAATACATCAGCTTACCTTGTATGTACTGTGTAATAATAAAAATAATGATACTGCTACTACTACTAATAATAATAATAATAATAATAATGTTGCAATGTTAATTTCCAGGCGTGTCTGGTAGCAGTGGTGGTGCCTGATCCAGACTTCCTGTCTGGCTGGACCAAGAGGACACTGGGAGTCCAGGGCAGCTACCAGAAACTATGTGACAGAGAGGTAACACTGTAGAGTTTAATTCCACTTTACAATGGATTCAGACTGCGTAGATTCTGCTTCTTGTGCCCACAGGGCAGATCCCCCACCCTGTTGAATATCAGGGCAAATCGTTGTTGAATATCAACAGGGTGGGGGATTTCATAGACAGTAGTGACTTCTAATTAGAGATAACCTGTAGGAGGTACTTCTACAGGGCAGGTTGTAGAGAGACTGTCAGGCAGCTGAACTCATTTAGCATTATCTTGAAAAAACACAAAAATATTAATTCTCTATTTTTGGTTCATTTATTGTTATTGCAGATACAAATAGAAAAATAGGGCTGCAAGTGATAAATAATAAACTACAGCACAAGGCTGGCATCTAAACAGAAACCAAGTTAGCAATAGATAACCCAAAGTGAACAAATGGTTGAAACATCCAGCTTTGTTGTACAAACACAACTTTGACCAAACCCATTATCATTTATATATTGCATAAAAGACTTTTTGTCTCACATTTTGAAACTTTTATTTTTCTTTTTTTTTGTCTTCATAGGATGTCAAGATGGCCATCTTGGATGACATGCTGCGGCTGGGCAAGGAAGGAGGCCTCAAGTCCTTCGAGCAGGTACAACACCTGCTTGTAAATCAGCAAATATTGGAAACAACTTTTCCTGGATAGACGTGTGTAGCTATGTGCACTTTGTGGTGCACAGGCATGAGATGCTGTTTCCTTGGAACTTAACTATTCTCTCAACACAACCTTTAGGTGAAGGCCATCTACATCCACACTGAGCTGTTTTCAGTCGAAAACGGTCTGCTCACTCCAACAATGAAGGCCAAGAGGAACGAAATACAACATCTCTTCAGGCCCCAAATAGACGAGCTGTACGCTGGGATCAAAATGTAGGAGAGGGGGGAGCAACACACACAAGAGGTGCTTTGGATAAAGAGAAAAGAAAGGAGGACGAGGGGACGAAGCTAAAGCACACATTACAAATGAAGAGGTCTTGTCAAACCAAACCAATCATCAGCATCTTTAGTCCTAATGACCAGTAACATTAGAAACAAGAGCAGCAGCAAGGGATGGAGACTTTGGATGTATTTACAACCAAATCACCAACCTGTAGGATCCTCTGAAGGTCCAGAGTAGATTTTATGCGTAAGATAAATGTGTCTATTGATGAGATAGTTTTGCCTGTGCTATGTGTAGAACAAATTCAGTGATAATTTGCTGACTGTATTCAGGTGTTTTGTCAGTTTATCTCCATTAAGGGCATATTAAAGAGCAGTAATCATGTACACAGGGAATTCTAGCACTAAAGGACATAAAGAAACTGTGTCAATGTTTTAATTTATTTATAACGAAGGGACCTACATTGAAAGAACACACAATACCTAAATTATTATTTTAGAATGAAAAGGTATTTTCAAAATAAAATTAACGTTCTGAATGAAACACTCGTTAGTGGTCATTGTAATAGTTAGTTAATGTAATTAATTAATGTTATCTCAGATTTGTTTAATAAAACAATTAATTAAAAATCACCAAAAGAGCTGTGTCTTGCTTCATCATGGCTGTGAATATCATCTAGATAAATAGTTCACTGTAATACAAACTTATCTTTACACTCTAAATTTACATGCACGATACTTGAGTAACTCACATTAAGCCATAAAGACACAACATTACTATATAACCTATATAACAGTGAAACGACAGAACATTACTGTAGAACCTATGTAACAGTGAAACAACAGAACATTACTGTCTAACCTATGTGACAGTGAAACAACAGAACATTACTGTAGAACCTATGTGACAGTGAAACAACAGAACATTACTATATAACCTATGTGACAGTGAAACGACAGAACATTACTGTAGAACCTGTGACAGTGAAACGACAGAACATTACTATATAACCTATAATGACAGATCATTACTGTATAACCTGTGTAACAGTGAAACAACAGAACATTACTGTAGAACCTATAATGACAGAACATTACTGTATAACCTATGTGACAGTGAAACAACAGAACATTACTGTAGAACCTATGTGACAGTGAAACAACAGAACATTACTATATAACCTATGTGACAGTGAAACGACAGAACATTACTGTAGAACCTGTGACAGTGAAACGACACAACATTACTATATAACCTATAATGACAGAACATTACTGTAGAACCTATGTAACAGTGAAACAACAGAACATTACTATCTAACCTATGTGACAGTGAAACAACAGAACATTACTGTAGAACCTATGTGACAGTGAAATGACAGAACATTACTGTAGAACCTGTGACAGTGAAACGACACAACATTACTATATAACCTATAATGACAGAACATTACTGTATAACCTATGTGACAGTGAAACAACAGAACATTACTGTCTAACCTATGTGACAGTGAAATGACAGAACATTAATATAGAACCTATGTGACCGTGAAACGACAGACCATTATATAACCAATGTGACAGTGAAACGACAGAACGTTACTGTAGAACCTATGTGACAGTGAAACAACAGAACATTACTATATAACCTATGTGACAGTGAAACAACAGAACATTACTATATAACCTATGTGACAGTGAAACAACAGAACATTACTATATAACCTATGTGACAGTGAAACGACAGAACATTACTGTAGAACCTGTGACAGTGAAACGACAGAACATTACTATATAACCTATAATGACAGAACATTACTGTATAACCTATGTGACAGTGAAACGACAGAACATTACTGTAGAACCTATCTAACAGTGAAACAACAGAACATTACTGTCTAACCTATGTGACAGTGAAACAACAGAACATTACTATATAACCTATGTGACAGTGAAACAACAGAACATTACTGTCTAACCTATGTGACAGTGAAATGACAGAACATTACTGTAGAACCTGTGACAGTGAAACAACAGAACATTACTGTCTAACCTATGTGACAGTGAAACAACAGAACATTACTGTATAACCTATGTAACAGTGAAACAACAGAACATTACTGTCTAACCTATGTGACAGTGAAACAACAGAACATTACTATATAACCTATGTGACAGTGAAATGACAGAACATTACTGTAGAACCTGTGACAGTGAAACAACAGAACATTACTGTCTAACCTATGTGACAGTGAAACAACAGAACATTATTATATAACCTATGTGACAGTGAAACGACAGAACATTACTGTAGAACCTATGTAACAGTGAAACAACAGAACATTACTGTCTAACCTATGTGACAGTGAAACAACAGAACATTACTGTAGAACCTATGTGACAGTGAAACAACAGAACATTACTGTAGAACCTATCTAACAGTGAAACAACAGAACATTACTATATAACCTATGTGACAGTGAAACGACAGAACATTACTGTAGAACCTATGTGACAGTGAAACAACAGAACATTACTATATAACCTATGTGACAGTGAAACGACAGAACATTACTGTAGAACCTGTGACAGTGAAACGACACAACATTACTATATACCCTATGATGACAGAACATTACTGTCTAACCTATGTGACAGTGAAACAACAGAACATTACTGTCTAACCTATGTGACAGTGAAACGACAGAACATTAATATAGAACCTATGTGACAGTGAAACGACAGACCATTATATAACTAATGTGACAGTGAAACGACAGAACGTTACTGTAGAACCTATGTGACAGTGAAACAACAGAATATCCATCCATCCATCCATCTTCTATACCCACTTTTTCCTGAAAGCCAGGGTCACGGGGATCTGCTGGAGCCTATCCCAGCTCTCTCTTGGGTGAAAGGCAGGGGTATTATATAACCTATGTGACAGTGAAATGACAGAGCATTACTGTAGAACCTATGTGACAGTGAAACAACAGAACATTCCTATATAACCTATGTGACAGTGAAACAACAGAACATTACTGTCTAACCTATGTGACAGTGAAACGACAGAACATTAATATAGAACCTATGTGACAGTGAAACTAGAGAACATTATATAATCTGTTACAGTGAAATGACAGAACATTAATATATAACCTGTAACGACAGAACATTACTATATAATCCTATGTGACCGTAAAACGTTATTATATATGAAAATAGCCATATTTCGTAAAATATCGTTTAATTTATAAAAACCGTGCTGAAAACTATGGATAATGAACTAATTCGCTTTCCGTAGGCTCGAAATTTAAGTGAATTCACTGGGGGTATGATTATTATTTTATTTGATATAATGATTTGATGTTTATTCGGTTACCTTTATTCCTCCTAATTCCTAGTAACATTCACTAAGGACTCTCATAGTCCAGTCTACATAACCTCCCATTTTGCGCCGGAGTTTTGTTTTGTTTTATAATTGTACCACCTTCCACCCCTACATGTCTTGAATGGTACAACCCGGAGCTTGAACCATTTCGCGGGAAGCTTTGGAGCAAAAATAGATCTGTTGTTGGACCATGAGGTGTGTTGTTTTTCCTTCAGCAAATGTCGTGATGATGTCTTTATTATTTATTAATAAATTGTGCAAACAACGCGAGGTCTGTAGTAGTAGCTGATTTTACTTTGGTCTTAGTGGACGTCATAAATGAACTAAGCTCCCGAGAGAAGTGACCCGGGACCCGGACTCACTGGGTCAGAGGAGGTGACACACAAACCGTGAAGTTGATAAAGATGATGAATGTTTTTTGTCTTGTTTTCGCAGAACCAAAAAGGCCAGAGAAGCCAGAGTGCCGCCAGATATGCGTCACGTGAACACGTCTGTTAATTTACCGCAGGTCTGAAATCCATTTGAGTGGCCATTAGTGAAAAGTGATATTATCAATAAGTGATAGGCCTTAACAACTGTACTTGTGTTATTATGCGTCGTTGTGAAGAGGTTGACCCAGTGACGTGATTGGCACTTTGTTTTTCTGTTGAAATCCAGAAAGTCTCATCTTCGAAACAAATGGACTTTCCCAACCTGTCTTCTATAGACAGAGATAGTTTCCTGGAGGAACTACAGCAGAGCAACGGTGAGTTTTTACACTGACCGCCCTCTCTCTGTTCATACAAGTGCCTATATAGTTCCCCTCTTTACTCCGGACTTCAATGAAATGCCAAATCTTGAAGGTCTTACTGACCAGAGAACTGCTGTTTTGTGCCTAGGTAACCCTTTGCACAGTACCGCTGTGGAGGATGATCTAAGGGTCTTAGAGAAGGGACAGGTGAACCAAAAATCAGCTGGAAGAAAGAACACTCCTCAGACACAGAAGGCTGAACAGAGAGGGGCTGCTGTGAAAAGGAAGGAGGAAGAGGACAAGAACAAGAGAAGTACTGGAGAGCGTGCTAAAGCTAGGTAAAGGTCAAAGGGATCTATTTGCCACTTTGCAACACTGAGACTACTTGATCGAGTGAGTTTGAAGATCGCCGGTAACTCTAGAGAGAGACTGAAGGTGAAACAGCAGAGTTAGTTGTGTGAAAGAAAAGTCAAATGTTTTTCTGTTGCTCGATAATCATAGTCCCTGTCAATAAAATAAGTAAAATAAAAAACTGTGCAATCATAAACTGTCAATAATATAAACTATGTACTCTTATTATGATTATTAATCCCACTGACTATTCTTAGCTTTTGTCCTGATTGTAAGTGTACTTGTCTGTCCGGTATAATGATGCATTGATCTGTCTGCTCTCTTGGCTCCTGATCTAATCATGTATCTGTCTGTGTCCCAACAAGGCCTCTGAAGAATATGCAGATGAAAAATAAAAAGAAGAGAACCAGTGAATCAGATAGTGGAACATCCAGTGACGCCCAGTCCCAGGTAAGTCTGTGGTATGTCTGAGTAGCAGTAGTAATAATGTCTCCGTACATGAGCAATGTTAAAACACAGTCTAGGGCGGGAAGATCTTATGAGGATGGATGTTAATTCAAGAGCTGATCATGGTTTTTACCGAGCAGGAAGAATCGGACTCTGTACCTGCACAACGGAAGCGTAAGAAAGTCCTGCCCTCTGATGAGGATGATGTGGTTGAAGACAGGAGCTGGGTAAGGACTAACTCTGGCAGTCTGCTGTAGCCAGGAGCTTTGCAGCCTCAGGAATGTGACCTGCATTGTGACATTTCAATTTGTTGATTTTCATGTTTTTTATGTAATTTATTCAGCACCCAAGTCCAAAGAAAACCAAGGTATATAGTTTGGGCAGAATCAGAAAGTCTTTGTCTGCCAGGTCCAAATCCAGAAAGTCTTCATCAGGTACGGGAAAAAATTGTGACCATCATCTGTTATGATTTGTTGTTAAAATCTCTGCATTCTTTGTATAGCAACATGCTAATATATAACACTAATTCATATACTACTTTTGTGTTTTACCTCTATTTTAAAAGTCATTTGAAATATGGGGCAAAAAAATACTTATTTGCTTTCTAGATGAGTTACATAAGACATTTGATACTCCTACATGTGTGTGTTCAGTATGAAGGGTCTAGGAGGAGCTAGCCCTGCTCTGTCCAGTGGTAGCGAAGTCTGCCTACCAGCACTTCTACCTGCACCCCATTTAACATTTTATATCTTGTTTGTTCAAAGGGCAAAAATGACATTTTGGAAAATTTTCTGAGTAGTGTTCTTTCTTTATTTCAATCTGGTTTTCATATGGTCTATTCCTTGCTGAACTGAGCAACAGAATCAACAGAAAAAAATGTTTCCCCTGAAGGCAGCACTTCTGCAGGACCAGAAAAGGCCAACAGTGATAAACGGAGCAGGAAGAGACATGCTCATCAGGGAGGAACAGATTTGGAGGTGGTGCTGGATGCCTTGCTGGATTTTTGCGACCAGTACAAGTAAAGAACCACATCTAAAACTATTACTGTTGACTAGTCCTTTTACGTCATGTCATCACACATTAACTACTTACACTCACAATTTTAATCCTTTCATTCTTGCCAAAAAATCTGTTACAGATGGTTTGCTTATTTGTGTATGTTTGTGCTGGTTTCAGAGAGTCTGTGCAGTCTCAAGCAGTCAAACAGTCCATTGATTCTTTCTCCAATCATGTGAAAGTGCAACTCGTGGAAAAGGTCAGACCTTCCCAAATATGCTTGTGTCGTCATATTAGGGAGTTGAAGTATATGAGCATGTTGACTGTATGTTGAGTGTATGTAGTGTACAAGAACTTAGGTTGAGGGTTTGACCTATTTCTGTTCATGAAAAAATTGTACATATATTATACATTGTGGAAAATGTGTTTTAGTAATAATGCCAGTGTTAACTGTTTAGTGAACCTTTTTTGAGCTAGTTAAAACTGGTCAAATGTTTTGAAGCTAATTTGCATCATTGTTTCTAGTGTAGGCTTACAGTACAGCAGGATGTTGATCATGTCGTTAAAACATGTTATTTAATATACTGACACGTGTATCAAACCAGTGGGAACAATACTGATTCCTTTCATGATATTAATGAAATACATGTATAATTTATTGGGGTTTTTTCTTACAGATATCTTCTTATAAGGAGCTCAGAGTCTTAAAAAAAGAAAATGCCAAGGTAACTATGGCAACCCGATTTTAGCCATGCTGGCGACAAGACTGTCCACTAATGACATTGCCATTAGCCTCAGCTGTACTTTGTGTCCAGTGCTAAGAAGGAGGTATTAACATGCCAGACTCTGACAGTGACTGTGGTCAGCACTGTACCTTGCCAGCACTGCAGCAGATTCTTACTCTTATTATATATACAGTGGCACTGATGGGGCACTGTACTTACTGTGTTGTGTCTGTGCATGTCAGGTGGGTTCTTTGATCCACAGAAAGAGGCAGAAGCTGTTGGGTGCCAAGCATGAGCTAATGCGGTGAGAAGCAGTTTAGACAAATATACCAGTTTCAGATTTTCTGATTTCTGTAAGGTTTCAGTGTCAAAGACACAAAAATATCTCATTTTCTTGTAAACAAAAAAAACAAAACAAAAATGTCTTATAATAAATAAATAAAAGCAAACCTTTCTCTTACATAAACTCAATAAACTAAGCTTATTTCCATGTGTATGTTTGGTCTGACAGGGCAGAGCGGCAGGTGTGCTTGCTGCAAAAGGAGGAGGCTGATCTTAAATTGCGATTGGCTGATCTCAAACAAGGTTATACCTTCCTCCATAACATCAGAGAGCTCAACAGACAATACCTGGACTACAGAGACAAGTACCCCAAAGAGAAGGAGATGGTACAAACACACAACACTGACATGAATACTGAATTTAGAAATAATGTCCTAAATCCTGCCTTGGAATATGTTTATGTTGTTCAATAACACATTTTCCTGGTGTTTGTCTGTGCATGTCAGGTGGGTTGAATGAACAGCTGATGTTCGTCTGTCTGTCTGTGATACCATACCTACCATACCTGCTTCTGTTCTCTTGTTCCCATCCAGTATGGGGTGTCCAGTTTACCAGCCCTTCTGCTGGAGACAAAGCACTTTCAGACGGCAGAGCATCAGCTGAGAGGAATCAATGACCGGCTGGAAAAAGGACTGAAGCGAAAAGGGACTCGGGTATAATGTGTGGACGAAGGGCTCTCTGACAGCAGATGAGCAATATGAAGGCTGCTGGACAATGCAAGGCCAGAAGCTGCTTGACACTTTGTATTGTGCTGTATGTTTTGTGGTTCAGACTTGTTTTATGGTACTGCCACCCTTGCTACTGTGGGACATCCACAATAATGAAAGTATGCAGCAAGTTTAAATAGTATGTTTTCTTATTGTGTTGTAGAGCTATAGCATTTGTCTGTTCTTTACAAAATAAAAGTAGCATGGTTGTAGTGTAAAACAAGAGACTTCCACCGCTTATGTCAAATAAAGTCATTTTAACTGAAAACATACTTTGAATTCTTCAACAATTACTAACACTCAGGAGATTGGTCTTCACTAGCGGACCAGCTTTCTAAGCCAATCAACTCGTGCTTTTAGCCAAGGTGTCGTGGTAGTCCCGCCCATGCAGCGAGCAATGTTTTTGATTGGCTGAAAGTTTCTTTAAAAAATTAGGGCATTTCCTTGTAAAGATACTGAAGAGGGATCCTGGTAATAAGTTCCTGCGGTCTGCCGACAAGGACAGGTACGTTCAGTGTATTTAAAGTTCTCATATGTATCTGTGATTATCTGTAATAAACGCAGAGTTTGTGTCTGTTCCTTATTACTGGACGATTCATATTTGCTGAGTAACCTGAAGGCACCTGCGCATGTAGGTCAAGAATGACGTAGGAGGCCATTAGAAATAAAATGTCTTACTTGTCAGCTCACATTGGCCGCTGACTTTTATTCAGGCAATCAGCTGCATGTCTAATTGGCTCGGTAGTGTTTTGTTCATATGTTCAAGTGATTTACTGTTGCTTTCTGAACCAGTCGCAGTGTTTGACGTGGACGTATTGACGTATATCAAGCTCTAAAACAATCTTCCACAGAAGTGAGGTAAAAAGCAGAAAGCCTGAAGCGGTTCAGTCGTCAATAAGTCTCTAACCTCGGCTTCATTTTCGCTTTTCACTGGCCTTTGCTGTAAATAATGTGTGTTTCCTTGTGATAATCTTTATCAGCAGCAGGTTCCTGGGTGTGTGCTGGGTAGTTTGAGCCTGTTATCAAGGCACTACTGGTTTGGTTGAGTCCATTTAAAAGTGGTGATTATAAAAAACCATTTGACTCTGTTTTAGAGTAAAACATGTCATCTATCATGTATATTTATAATTTGCTTTAACAGAGCTACAGCTTCTGTTGATACTTCTGCCTTGGGTTTTTGGAGTAAAGACATCTGTTTGAGCTGCTGAAAACCCAGAGAAAGACAGAAACACTTACAGGTGACTGTGGGTAAACTTTTCGGTGGAGTTGCTCTTTACTGAAGTGACAGTCCCTGTGTGGATATGGGTCATGTTAACAGTGTGATAGAAATAGCTTTGTGATTTGGGTAAACACACCTTTAAAAGGTGAATGTAATCATACATATCACACATTGTCCAGGGCTTGGGTAACTTCATCTGACTGACATCTCAGATTCTAGCTGCCTAAATGGCCATGTAACACTCAACTATTTGATTTTATTGGGTTTTATTTACTGCTAATGTGTGTGAAGTGAGTGAAATCACCGTCAATGCAAAAGAGAATAGTCATACAGTGTCTTCACACTGTGACAACTACACTATCCACAGTAACGTCCAGACAGTGTGTGATATAGATTGTGTTTTCACTATTAGTCAGTGTTGTTGCCTCATATATTTCACTTCATTCAGTGATTAGACAACTTCCCTGCTTTCAGTAATGTTGCCGTTATTACAGCATATAAGCAGCAAAGCTTAAAATATCCCTGTAATAGTGTACAGTGATATGTAACAACCATCTGACAGGCCAGAAAAATATTGAGATTCTCCAGAGGAATGAATGTTTGGACTTTTGCTGAAATTACTAATGTAGCAGCAGCTTTTAGGGTGCTGGACTCATCATGAACACAGCAGCTGTGTACAAACTGTAGGTGTATGCCACAGGTAACTGCAGGGATTCTGCAGTAAGACGGAGCCAGTTTAGTTGACTTTCTGGGAACTCTGCTCAGTCTATTGTATGTCTCTTTCAAGACTGCACTAAACACGTGACATTAGACTCAGCCTGTGTCCAGACATTTTCGAGTTTTGCACCATTTTTTGAGAAGTTATTTGCTGAGTGCTATCAATGACTATATACCCCTATACACCATCAATGGGTCTAGTCCAGACCAACACCCACTCAGGTCAGATGTTCCAGCTGTGGGAGCCAAGGGATGAGCTGATAAGGCCACTGATTCCTTATGTCTAAATCACTGTATCCTCTCTCTTTTTTCTGTAGGAACATGGCTGAAGTTAATCGTAATGGTGACACAGAAAGTGGTGGGGACTCAGTGGATGCACTGAAAGGGTTTGTACTGATGACTGTCTGACTGTGTGTTATGTACCTCAACCTTTATGCTGTGCTCATTAAAAATGCTGGTAGCTAATGCCCACTGTAAAGTCCCTGCTCACACACATAGGTTTTAACTTATCCTGGCTTGTTAGACCTCTGTGCAGAGCTATACTTGGGCATCATGTGACGTCACTGGAGTGTTCGCCTCAACATGAATGAGAAAGGCGTAGTTAGTCCCACCTTGAGACACAGTCAGTCATGTTTGTATTTAAACTCCTGAATGAAAGTTCCTTTCTTTTATCTAAATCTAAATATAGATCAGTATTCATGCATCTTCTGTTGAATTGCCAAGTTTCTAAATATGAATACTGAGTGAGTGGTCATCATTTCATTGGTGCCCTTTGTCAAAATTTGATGTTGGATTTGATGGCACGGACTGGCTTAACAAGTTTAACAAGAGTCATCACTACGTTGTCAAAACGTGGCACAGGGCTAAACAAGTTCCTCAAGTTTGGAAGCATTCTGAGGTGTTCATAAGGTTTTGTGTGTGTGTGTGTGTGTGTGTGTGTGTGTGTAATTTTCAGGAACAGTAAAGCACCTGCGGAGAAGACCAATGAGGAAGTGGACTCTGTCCCCAGTAACAGCAGTAAGGCAGCAGCCTTTGATTCTTGTCGCTACAGGATGGACTACCCCTACCTCGGCACCTGTGTGATTATCAACAATAAGAACTTCCACAGAAGCACAAGTAAATACACACCGATCACCGATGCCTGGATACACCTGTTTTCAGTTCACTGTCCTTTGAACAAGTTCTGTGTAAATTCAAGCCCCCTACGTCCAGTACTCCAAAATAAGTGCTTCGTGAAATGTTTAGTGCCCTCTAGTGGTGAGATTGCAGAACTCAGCCTTCTCTGAGAGAGATGAAGGGTATGCTGGCTGTCAATTTTGAAACAAAGCGTGATTCCCTCTATAGATCACTTTAAATATTACACATTGTACATTTAAAACAGCACTGACAACTGGATATTATCCACCTGTCAGATACTGCTCTCCACAGTGAGGGTGTGCACAGGTAAAAAACCATCAGGCTTCAAGGGGATCCTGTTACCTTTTTTTTCCCCTTGTATGTTGAGTGCTTAGCCACTTATGGAGAGGTGGATTGCTTATGTAGGGATGGGAGGAGTGTAACTGAAATCATGTTCTGAGGAAAGGATGTTAACAGGTAGTTTCCCAGAAGATTTCCAACATGTCACAACATGAAAAGAGCAACTGTAAATAATAAAATGGCTGAATTCCATTTAGCTACTTCAGGATCATGTGTTGTGCATGGTGGCTCCTGTCATGACCTGGCATAAGACACAACTGAATACAACAGAACCACTGTCTGTCTTACGGAGTCCTGCTTTTTACAATTTTGCATTAAGCTTAGGTATGTTTTATATTCTTGTTGTTTTTAGTCAGATTTGCGCAGCGACTTAGTGGTTAGCACTGTTGTCTCACAGCAGGAAGGTTCCTGGTTTGAAACCCATCAGGGGCCTTTCTGTGTGGAGTTTGCATGTTCTCCCTGTGCTTGTGTGGGTTTTCTCCAGGTACTCTGGTTTCCTCCCACAGTCCAAAAACATGTATGTCAGGTTGATTGGTGACTCTAAATTGCCCATAGGAGTGAGTGTGAGTGTGTGAGGTTGTTTGTCTCTATGTGGCCCTGTGATGGACTGGTGACCTGTCCAGGGTGTACCCCTGCCTTTCACCCAAAGAGAGCTGGGATAGGCTCCAGCAGATCCCTGGGACCCTGGTTAGGACTAAGGGGGTACAGATGATGGATGGATGGATTTAATGATTATATTCATTATTGATTAATGGGTCTGTGCAGTCTCATAAAATATCACTCATTCCCTAAGCCCAGTGTCACGTCTTTGTCTTCCAAACCAAATGTAATTCAATTTACTGTTACATAAGTTAGAAAAACCAACTGTCCTCACAACTGAGAAGCTGTAACTGAGGATATTTAGTGTTTTTGATTAATCAATAAACTAAATTTCAGCTAGTCAGATAATTTCAAACCCTAAAGGTTCATAAATTCATATTAAAGCTTTAATAGAGCCACCACACAATTGTCCCCCTCTGGTTCTTTTTTTTCCTCACTGAGATCCTCTCAGAGAAATCTGTCTTTTTGTACTGCTGTTGTTGACTGCATTTCTACTTGTGTGTCTCCAGATATGAGTGTGCGTAATGGGACAGATGTTGATGTTGCTTCTGCAATCAAGACCTTCGGTGATCTGGGTTATATTGTCAAAGTGGCCAATGACCAGACTGTGAATCAGATGAAGCTACTACTGTCAAATGGTAATAGAAACATCAGTGTCAGTGTTCATCTGGCCCTTCTGGGCTGTATTGAGAGTTTGTGTATTAAATCCCAAAGTTTGTCAAATGTTTTTTGGAACTGTTAAATAACTATTTATGCTGAACCTTTAAATTGCTGTTAATTATACAATATCAATATTCTTCAGAGGAAAAAGAATATTAGAAGGAGAAAGGAAAAGGTATCTGTGTAAATGTGTTCTGTCTGTCCTTGTTTGTGTTTGTAGTGTCTAAGGAGGACCACAGTAACAGCTCATCATTTGTGTGTGTGTTGCTAAGTCATGGAGATGAGGGAGTGATATATGGGACAGATGGCTGTGAAAAGCTTGAAAATCTAACAAAATACTTTAAAGGACATTGCTGCAGCAGCCTGGTGGGCAAACCAAAGCTTTTCTTCATACAGGTTAGTTAACTATAGTTATGTTCCCACACATATACAGTTATTCAGCTACTTCAGAAGATTAGATGTAAGAAGTCTGTGTTATTACTTGTGAGTTGCAACTAATAAAACTATTAACATAGTATGCAGCTATTATCAAACAGTTGTTGGGCTTAAAAAAAAATCACAGTGGATGTACAGTGGTGTGAAAAAGTGTTGGCCCCCCTTCCTGATTTCTTATTTTGTTGCATGTTTGTCACACTTTAATGTTTCAGATCATCAAACAAATGTAAATATTAGTCAATGATAACACAAGTAAACACATCGAAACACACCTTTTTAAATGAAGGTTTGTATTATTAAGGGAAAACAAAATCCAAAACTACATGGCCCTGTGTGAAAAAGTGTTTGGCCCCTAAACCTAATAACTGGTTGGGCCACCCTTAGCAACAACAACTGCAATCAAGTGTTTGTGATAACTTGCAATGAGTCTGTTACAGCACTGTGGAGGAATTTTGGCCCACTCATCTTTGCAGAATTGTTGTAATTCATCCACAATGGAGGGTTTTAGAGCATGAACCACCTTTTTAAGATCATGCCATAGCATCTCAATCAGATTCAGATCACTAAAATAGGACCTGTCTGACAAAGTGAAGTAGACCAAAAAATCCTCAAAAGCTAGACATCATGCCGAAATCCAAAGAAATTCAAAAACAAACGAGAAAGAAAGTAATTGAGATCTATCAGTCTGGAAAAGGTTATAAAGCCATTTCTAAAGCTTTGGGACTGCAGCGAACCACAGTGAGAGCCATTATCTACAAATAGCGAAAACATGGAACAGTAGAGAACCTTCCCAGGAGTGGCCGGTCGACCAAATTTACCCCAAGAGCGCATTGACGATTCATCCAAGAGGTCTCAAAAGACCCCACAACAACATCCAAAGAACTGGAGGCCTCACTTGCCTCAGTTAAGGTCACTGTTCATGACTCCACCATAAGAAAGAGACTGGGCAAAAATGGTCTGCATGGCAGAGTTCCAAGACGAAAACGCTGCTGAGCAAAAACAACATAAAGGCTCATCTCAGTTATGCCAAAAAACATCTTGATGATCATCGAGACTTTTGGGAAAATACTCTGTGGACTGACGAGACAAGAGTTGAATTTTTTGGAAGGTGTGTGTCCCATTATGTTTGGTGTAGAAGTAACACCGCATTTCAGAAAAAGAACATCATACCAACAGTAAAATATGGTGGTGGTAGTGTGATGGTCTGGGGCTGTTTTGCTGCTTCAGGACCTGGAAGACTTGCTGTGATAAATGTAACCACGAATTCTGCTGTCTCCCAAAAAATCCTGAAGGAGAATTTCTGGCCATCTGTTCGTGACCTCAAGCTGAAGCGATCCTGGGTTCTGTAGCAGGACAATGATCCAAAACACACCAGCAAGTCCACCTCTGAATGGCTGAAGAAAAACAAAATGAAGACTTTGGAGAGGCCTAGTCAAAGTCCTGACCTGAATCCAATTGAGATGCTGTGGCATGACCTTAAAAAGGCGGTTTGTTTGATGATCTGAAACATTAAAGTGTGACAAACATGCAAAAAAAAAAAAAGAAATCAGGAAGGGGGCAACACTTTTTCACACCACTGTACATGATCCTGAGCATCCTGTCCTATTAAGGCGTGCCGTGGTTCAGACCTGGATGGTGGGACCACCATCGAGACGGACAGTGTAGAAGAGCAAACATCACAGAGGATTCCTGTGGAGGCTGATTTCCTCTATGCATATTCCACTGCTCCAGGTAAATGGCAGCAATAGAAAACAGAGATGGGGTTTTAAGTCTGCGACTTATAATCAAGTCACACTTAGGTCACACACACAGTAACTTGAGATTTGACTTGAGACTCAACTCAGATGTGACCAGAGACTTGAGACGTGACTTAGACTTCCAAAAAATAAGTTGTAAACATTGCTGATAGAAACTACCTTTTGCCCAGTAAATATATGTGTTCTGTCAGAAACTGCATTATATTCATGACAACTGTATAGACCTAATGCACAGGAACCGTGTGGAGCTTTTCCCAGCGCAGTAACACTGTCACTTGTTCTGCAGGCTACTATTCATGGAGAAACACATACAACGGTTCCTGGTTCATGCAGTCACTGTGTGAGATGTTGCAGCGTTACAGGGGAAAACTGGAGCTGATGCAGATTATGACCCGAGTCAACCAGAAAGTGGCATTCCACTTCGAGTCTTCCTCAGACCTACCAGGATTTAGCAGCAAGAAGCAGATCCCCTGTATCATCACAATGTTGACCAAAGAATTCTACTTTCCTGCGCAGATTAAAAAAAATAATTAGAACAAAATACCCACCTGGTTGAAATTGAGTCAAAAGTCATATCTCTATGTTTTACTTAGGTATTTGCTTTGATTTCTGTTCTCTTTGGCCCCTAGTTTAGGTTTTGTCTTTGCTGACTGTCTAGGTTGTGCAGTCAGGATCACTTTAGCTTTAACGTCACTGCAAGAAGAACCTAAATGCACCATCAGCAGTATAAAAGAGAGCAGATCAGTGTTAAATCTGAACAGTTTTTAAATTCATGTTTTTAATAGATATTTAATGTTGGTTCTTTCAGCTAGTTTTATTTCTGTCTTTGAAAATTATATTTTACAGAGTAATACTAAGGGGTCTTGAAAAAATTTCCAGGGATGCATTTCCAGAATTGGAAAAACAGTTACTTTACCACGTACAACTTAGTTTGTTTGCTTTTTACTGAACTTTGAATCCAATAAGTGCACAAACACAAGCAGATCACTGTGACTGCATTCTTCAGTGTTCTGAGATGTGAACTAGGTCTGCACATGAAAAAAAATAAACTTTTTAAATACATTTTTGTCTGTTCAGAAATTAACTAATGTTAGACGGGTGATTATAAATCTATCAAAACTGAGTCAAGCATCACAATAATAGTGCTAAAAATGAGTAATACTCTAAATGCAAGTATTATACAATATGCAAAATATTATTCTTTGATGAATATATAGTATATGTGACTAAAAGCTCACAATGTGGCTTTTCTTAATTAATATGACAGAAAATATGTATTTGCTCAAAATTAAAATATTTTCATGATATCAGTTTCTCTACAATGTTTAATTTATGTGTGTGCAGAAAAACGTTGCATTCAAAATGTCCCACTGCAAATGCAGGATTTGAACACTTCTGACTGTGTTTTTTATTTGCACGTATGAATATAACCATGCAAGTCAGGCAGGATAAGTTTAAAATATGCAAAATAGAACAAGCTTATTATTTACTCTGTTAGCCCTTATACTTTACATTAACAAGTCTGTAGCAGGGCAGCATGTTGGTTTGGTGTTTAGCACTGTTGCCTCACAGCAGGAAGGTTCCTGGTTTGAAACCCATCAGGGGCCTTTCTGTGTTGAGTTTCCATGTTCTCCCTGTGCTTGTGTGGGTTTTCTCCAGGTACTCTGGTTTCCTCCCACAGTCCAAAAACATGTATGTCAGGTTGATTGGTGACTCTAAATTGCCCATAGGAGTGAGTGTGAGTGTGTGAGGTTGTTTGTCTCTATGTGGCCCTGTGATGGACTGGTGACCTGTCCAGGGTGCACCCCTGCCTTTCACCCAAAGAGAGCTGGGATAGGCTCCAGCAGATCCCTGGGACCATGGTTAAGGAATAAGCAGGTATAGATGATGGATGGATGATCATCTATAGCTTGTGTTAAGGAGTTGTGTTGAACTGCTGCACCAGAAGGTGGCAGCATTATCAGCCACAGCAAAATGTATTTACAGCATGTGGCATTATGTTGCTGGAATGCTCTCCTGGTCAGGAAGTTAATCTACTGTTAAACAAAAGACATAGAAATTTTGTCAGTTTAATGCACCCAATGCCAAGAAATATTTAATCCGAGATGTCCTTTAAAAATATATATATATTTTGCTGCTAATATTCCAAGACCAGGACATGACAACTTGTGTATTATGGTAATTTATTAGTCTTTAACACACTGTGTAGAGTTTCTGTTTGCACATTAAAGAGTCTGGTGCTGAGCCTGTTTTATGCATTGATTTAAAATATTGTAAAAACTACTTGTACAATTTCTGAAGATGGTTTTGTAAGTTTGTGACTATATATGAACAGAACAGAAACATTGACTGTGGTGAACCAGTGGTCCTTCAGAGGTAAACTATATTTTTCCAGGATATTGTAGCTAAACCATGGATGGCAAAGATTAGTCCACTCCAGCATTGTCAGATACAGATGAAAGGTTTTCTCCATGGCTCATGTTGAGTTGTTATATTTGTTCCCAGCTCTTTCTTGTGTCTGTGGATCTCAGAAAATCTGAAATACATGTGAAACTTTCTAAACTTTATGTAGAGTGTGCGTGATATGTATGGTGTAGAAGATTACTTATTTTATGTCTGTATCCCTTAGTTAATCTTGCTGTTTAAATGATTAACATTGTTGGTTTATCAGAGCCCTCCAGTGTCAGTTGCATTGTGTGTGTGTCAGAGATAACCCTGACCTCATGCACAGGCCTGACCCAACATGACCCCAGAGAGTGAATAACAATGCTTTTCAAACGTCATATTTTCTGTTCATGTATTTTTCAAAAGTCTGTTTTCTCTTCTGGATTAAATAGAAAGCCTCATGTAGGGACCAAAAAAGGAATGACAGAAAGATTTATGATCACAGTTTCATATGCACAGTCAGTCAGCCTACATCTTGAATAGCTGCTATTCAAGTAAGAACTGAGTGTGTGGCGTTTTTCATTTATAATACACACAAAGATGAGAGAATTATGACCCTTTTGTTTAAACATAATGTAAAATAACCATTCCGATGTTTGACTTTAAGAACACAAATATATTGGCATCAATGCTACTACATTACCAAATCAATAACATCGGCTGCTATAAGATTACAATTGCATTTTTAATCATGTAGCTACACAAGAACAGGGCATCGGTGCACGTTTGTTGACATTATAATAACACTTCTATAATATAATCTTAATGTGACTGCATAACTGCAGGTGGACTGCGCAGTGACACACAAACAGGCCGTTGTTTAAAGTTTCTAGTTTCGTTTCCAGCAGCAGCCTAGCAGAAAATGCTGCACGGAGGTGGAGGAAGTGAAAATGAAATCTAGCTCATAGATCGTCTATGTTGCTGCAGAAAATGAGTCCAAGCTGGACGCTGCCCCCCCCCATCCTGTGCTCATCCTGGTCACACGCTTCAGGGTAGGCCCTCCATGTTTTGCTCACATCTGTAACGATGATAGGGACACCCAGAGCAGGGGATCCATCCATCCATCATCTATACCCTCTTATTCCTGAACCAGGGTCACAGGGATCTGCTGGAGCCTATCCCAGCTCTCTTTGGGTGAAAGGCAGGGGTCCACCCTGGACAGGTCACCAGTCCATCACAGGGCCACATAAAGACAAACAACCTCACACACTCACACTCACTCCTATGGGCAATTTAGAGTCACCAATCAACCTGACATACATGTTTTTGGACTGTGGGAGGAAACCAGAGTACCTGGAGAAAACCCACACAAGCACAGGGAGAACATGCAGACTCCACACAGAAAGGCCCCTGATGGGTTTCAAACCAGGAACCTTCTAGCAGTGCTAACCACTAATTCACTGTGTTGCCCAGAGCAGGAGATAATCAATTAAATGACAAAATATAAGAAATTAACTTCTGCTCAATCAACCTGCCCTGTTCAAAGTCAATTGTGTGTGTATATATATATATATATATATCTATGTGTGTGTGTGTGTGTGTGTGTGTGTAAATATGTATATTTAAGTGGTGTATATTGTGTATTTTTTGTATTATTTTCAGGATACTGTGACTTTATTTTATTTAATTTGTTATTATTGTATTTTATATTTTATTTTCATTTTGGGCTCTTTCTTTTTAGTAACGTACATGGGGCAAGAGAACAAAACAATTGTTCAATTTAATTATTGATAAATGAAGTATTGGTCTGAATGCGATAAACATTAGCTGGGAAATTGAACCAAAACAACATAGTGAACTCCAGTCTGTGCATGGGTAAACAAGAAAATGCAATAACAATTCATATTATAATGTAATAATAATGTTATGGCACTGCAAAGTGAAAATCAACATTCTGCCAATCTGTATGTATTAATGCGCATGAATCGACCTTGAGCAAACAAACACGGCATGCGTTGACTTGTGTTTCTGTACTAGGAAACGGGAGCCAAGTGAGACCTCTTCTTCTTCCCCATCTGCGGAGCGTGCACACGGACAGGACGCTTCCGCGACGGCGCTCGAGATCCACCCAGAACGCGAGGCAGGAGGGGGATTTCCAGAGCGAGCCCTCACTTCCCGAGCCAGGCGCTGTTTTACTTTCGGTCTGGACCAGAAACAGAAAAAAAGACCTCACACCTTCCCCTTTTCCACCCAAAAGTCACCCATAAAGCGAGCCGAGCTGTCCGACCCGAGCCTGTCGCCCTGACGGCGGACTGTAGAGCTGCAGGCCGTCCAAACCCAGCAGGTAACGTTTCCGCATTTCGGACGACATGACGGTCCGTGTGTCGCTGTAAGTGAAAGTAGGACTGCAGGTCTCTCGGTCTGTGGAGACTGGGATTGCGTTTATTTTCACTTTTGACTCGGGCAGACTGCAGGTCTCTAGGTCTGTGGAGACTGGGACCGCGTTTATTTTCACTTTTGACTCGGGCGGACTGCGGGGCTGTCGGTCTGTGGAGACTTGGGTGTTTTTGAAGCAGCTCTAGACAAACAGACCGCTGTCAACTTTTGACGCGACCCCGCGTCTCTGAAAGACGGACTTAGACTTAGACTTAGACTTAGACTTAGACTTAGACTACAAGTCCCAGGGATGACGAGGGACTGGACTCTGTTTAAGCTCCTGTAACAGCAGCATCGACAGGGCGTCTTCTGGGAGCTTTTCGTATCATAGCAGAAAGTGTGTTTACTCATGAAAGGAGAAATGGACTGGCCTGAGGATCCGTGCTCTTCTGAAGTGAGTAGTACCGAGCCGAGCCTGTTCTTCGTGGGTAGCATTGTTGTAGGGGACTCATTCTGAGTTGTAGACTTGCAAAGACAGATGCAGATCTTTGGGTAAGCAAAAGGCATGTTGAAAATATTGCGTGTTTTGTTATTTTTGTTATTTTAGCTTCTCCCGGTTTTCCCAGCCTGGCTGTTAGTGCCTTCTTTTTTGTAAGACCCAGTTCCGTCATCATGTAGTCAGGAAGAAAGACATGGGCACTATAACTGGCACTGATGGTTTGTGTAAGTAGCTTATGCCTGAAAGACTGGACTTTCTAACGCTGCTGTGGTCACAGTATGGTCCAGCGTGTGATCTTGTCCTGCAGCCGGTGCAGCAAGCTGGATGCAGCTGGACGGTTCTGCCCTGCAGCCCATGAAAAGGTTGAATGTTTTGTATGGGTGGTGTGCAGTGCAGTGTCACCCTGTTTGACCTGTTGGGGAGCCTTTGTCACCCAGTAGGGGGTGTGATCTGGCCCACAGGACCTTGATCCCATCAGACTGCAGGGATCATAACCCTGCTCATAAATCACGCGTGTGGGGATGGGCGGAGTGGGTAAAGTTTGCGCTCACAATTTTAAAAAACATGCTGCATTCTTTCTTTCTGCCGCCGTCCCTCTTTTTTAAAATATTAATTCTTCAAACAAAGAATGTTGGGTGAGATTTTGCATAAGAAGTGAGCTGTGGCTACAGATATTATTTGACAGTTTTATCCTAGAGCTGTATTTTATGAGGAGAATTTTTATCTTTATAACCAGACATGGATGGATCCTACTGCTTCCTTTGTTTTGCTCACAAAGGTTGATTGTACGGTTGAACAATAACCTTAAGGGGTTGCTTCGACCTCACAGTGGTTGGTTTTGGAGACCATATACCATTATACTGTAGTGCTTGTATTGTTGTCTCTTCTAATTACCAACCTTTATTTTTTTTATTACAATAATGTATGGAACCTTGGTGGAAATAAACAAAACAAACAAAACAGTTTTAATTGCCTGAAGCCTCACTGCACTCACCATATATACTTATATTGTTGTCTGTGATATTCATCGCTTTGTGTGTTCATAGGCCACAATGCCAGTGGAGAGAATGAGGATGCGGCCGTGGCTGGAGGAACAAATCAACTCCTGTCAGATACCAGGACTCAAATGGGTTAACAAAGTAAGAGTAGACTTGAACACACACACACACACACACACACAGTCACACAAACAAACAGACTAATTTAAGAGCTGACAAAATGTAAATGTTTACAGGAAAAGAGAATCTTCCAGATCCCATGGATGCATGCTGCACGTCACGGCTGGGACCTGGAGAAAGATGCTCCGCTCTTCATGAGATGGGCCATACACACGGGTAAATACGCAGGTTTAGCTGTAGGATATACTTGCTGGTTCTCTTTTTCAGTGGCTTTCATTTGCACGTCTACCGGACACCACACCAGTTATCTGTCTCAAATCAATGAAATGAAACTTTCATTTTGATTAATGTTTTTAGGTGAGAAATCAAAATTATAAAGTTGTAAGACTGTTCCATGTCCGTTAAGCCACAGGAAGCTTTCTTGAAGTGTGTATTGTGAGGCAGCATACAGTGGTTCTGTAGGAGCAGGCAGTTCACAGTGAAAAGGCAAATCTTTTAAAAAGCAGCTGCCGTAAATGTGTTGTAGGATTTCCGCAGGGTCTATAGAAATGAAATTGAAGAAAGACATCTAGCTGGACCTCCAATTTAAATTCAGGATTTATTGTGAAAATTGGCAGTGAAACATTAGGCTTTTTGACTTAATGTCACACATTTATTGAATGTTGTTGTTGAATGCTGTTTTTGACCAAATGGATAAATGAAATGGAAACACCACTTTATTTTTAGTGGTACACTTTAGGTCTGTGGAAGTCAGCGTCCTACTGCACTTATTGGTAAAATCACTACTTTCTGATTGTCCAGTAGTACATGTCTTTATAAAATATATATTTTTTCATAGTCTGTAAGTCCAGTAGCCCTAACCTAGACAAAAAACTAATTGATAAAATCATACTAGCTGTCATCAAACTTAATAACAGCTTTTAGGTTTTGAAAGTCAGAAGATCAAATAGGCTTTAAATTAGCAAAACTAGTACATCAATATCCTGGGCTTCTTCTTTCGTAAACATGGCATTTCATATCCAATAAACATTTTTATCTTTAAGTCATCTTTTTTTTTAATGCTTTGCAGAATACAAAATTAATATGGGCCAATACATAACCACATTGTGAATCCTCACTGATTTTGTGTGGTTGTGCATGTGTAGGTAAATACCAGCCTGGCATAGACCGTCCTGATCCAAAGACTTGGAAGGCTAACTTTCGCTGTGCCATGAACAGTCTGCCAGACATTGAGGAGGTGAAAGATAAAAGCATCAAAAAGGGAACTAATGCTTTTAGAGTTTATAAAATGCTGTCCTCTTCAGAGAGAAGCTTAAAGAAAGGTGAGTGGTGCTGTTTATTCTGAGCTTAACTGCGCTCTAAGTTTCACTATACACATAATCAGATAGATGTTAGTTGGCCTATGTTGTTGAAACAAGTGATTTTTCAAACACAATGTCTTACTGGGAGTAAAAGCAGGTCTTCTGCTCCCATTTAGCTAGTTTCTGTTGAAAGTTTGGGTCAGTGTGTATTGGCTGTGTATCCAAAGCAGAGCACTGAGTACCTGTAGCCTCTCAAACAGAGCTGCAGCTGATATTAGCATTAGCAAGCCTCATAAGAGCCACGAAACATTTATTGAAATGTTGATTTTGACCTAGACTTTGCAGTGGCCGTTAACACAGGCCTGTCGGTAGCTGTGGTGTTTTTATAGCTTAACAAACAGTAATGCTCACCACTAACACTGGCACTCCCCACAGACACACACACAGAGGGCCTCTCATAGTATGGCTGCTAGCTCGCTCATCTACAACAAAGTGACTCCCTGAAGGCCATACACATGCTGTTAAAACTAGTCCTACAGTAGCTTCTCACGGCTGTTGACTCTGATTCTATCTGTGTGACACTCTTCTGACTTTCTGCATAACACACAAGCCACACCTCCTACAATCGATCCTCCCTCACTCCTCTGTTGTAATTTTTAAATATGCTGGGAGACAGGCTTCAGTCTGAATTAGAGGTTGTACTTCCCCTTTACAATCTCTATCCCTTCTCTAGATTTCATCATTCTCATAAAGCCACTTATTTACAATTTTGTTAAATATGTGTGCTTCTTTCTGTATGTCCTTTTAGGAAAGAAGAAGACAGACAAAGACGGGAGGCCCAAAGTAAATAAAGAGGTAAAGATATAAAACCCAACAACATTGGCAGGATCATACAGTAGTTCTCAGTGGACATATAACATAACAGGTCTGCCCACGTGGAACATAAGCCTTTCAAATAGAAAAACAAATTTTTTGCCCGTGATAAATACTAGCACTGTTGCAGCATAGCAGGGAACAGTAGCAAGTTGACCTTGCAGTTTATTAAAGTGTTTTTGTTTCTGGTTAGCTGTCAGGCATGTTCTTCCACAAGAACTTTCTACTTCCTGAGCTGGCTAATTGTCAGTATTTAACAATGAGCTTTGGGTCCAGGTCCCATGTGACACAGAACCAAGCTTTTGCCCTCTGTCTCTTCAAGCAACATAGGCATGTAAAACCTGCTGCTTGTTCCACTTGTGAATTATTAATGAAATGATGGAAATTGGCTGCTGTAATGGGCTGCTTAGGAAATGCTGCAGTGAATTAGACATTTCATGTGAAATATGTAATTATATAGGAACATATAGATATATGTTCAGTTGATCTAGCTTATCTAAAGCTTACAGCTTACTAAGTACTTAATTAAAGAAATATAAAGAAGAGTCATACAAACAGTCGGAGAGAAGAATGTTGAAATCCCAGCACCGCCCACTCAAACTGTTTTGTCTGCTAAAGAAAAATTCTTACTAGAAATAAACAGGAAGGCACTGATTTGTTTTTATGAGGTGATTATAGAAAGAAGAAGAAAGCTTGTTTAATATTAGGCTGGTCCGCTTACTGTGTGTTCTTATGTGGTATAATCTTACTGGGGAAAAAGTTGTTTTAAACGTCAGACATACATTTAATGCAATATTACCAAGCAAAACCATCTACATAACATTTATTGATGTCTCTGTACCGGTCCACTACATCCCAGCTGTCTTACGGTTACAATAATGTGGAAAAAATGGGAATGGGAGTATTAATGTGCATATTACTCATATAAATGAACCTGCAGATACCCCGTTATAGTGCAAAGCAAAACAACATGTCTTCTGCCTTGATGTAAAAACTGTGCGCACACTTGTCTGATCCTTCATTTTAACCTTTCACTTTTTGTGCGCTCTGCTCTTGTCGCCATCAGGAAGCTTTTCTGTTTCCAGACAGGACTCTTCTTGATGCTCATGCTGGACCTGTTGACTATACCAAACAGGAAGGGATCAAGCAGGAAGAAGAAGAGCTAACAGTGACAGACAGCGCCTCAGGTACCACACCAGTGTCTTCTTTGTAAATGGTGAATATATGGGAGAGAATAAATCTTAATCCTGTTTTTAATCTTACAACAGTGAGTAAATGTATTTGTGGTTAGATGCCACTAATTCTTTTAAATCGGTAAAACCCACTCCGAGTCAGTGCATATATGTGTTCAGATTAATATAACATTTTCTGTCTGTCCATTCACAGCCATTCACAGTTCAGCAGAAGACCATGTTATCACCAGCGAGCAGCTGCCATTCGTCTGTCAGACAATTGAGGTGACCACTGAGAACGAAGAGCAGACAGTTAGCTCCTCCCACTCGTACCCGCTCCAAATCTCTCCCGTGTCTTCAGGCTGCGGTGAGACATCACACACATCATGCTAGACCACATTTTGTTATGAGAACCAGCATAAATGGGTTAGTCACGTCAGATTGGGTTGATAGATGCAGTAGCTGTTATAGTATACCACAGTTTTGACCACAGTGGTGTAAAGCACCCGTTTTAGAACATGGTGGTTACCAAGTTTACAAACTTTCTTGAACGTGGTACGTGGTGTATTAAAACATATCATTTAATTTTGATTAGCCAGCAAAAAAAGCATGGCTCACACAATGACCCAGTGAACACTTAATATCTTACATCACCCAAGCTACAGTAAAATGTCCACAGATTGTATCACAAGCATTTCACAAAAAAAAATAACCAGTGATGGATGTGAAAGTGAAAAGCTTATGACTGCTGCTCACAGTGCTTTTGTTTTTATTTTACATAATATGTTTGTTACTCAGAGAAGATGGGGGTTACATCTGTTTTTCAACAAGGAGTCCCTAACACTAACATTATTTTCTGCTGTCTCTGCACTCTAAACTGTAAATATCACACACATTTCATGAAACAGTAATATGCCACCCAGTGCAGGACTGTGACGTTTAAGGTTTCAGATTAACGAGAGAGACCCAGACAAACAAGCTAAGCCAGCGTCTAGACTCACAGACCTTAACAGTGAGTCCACAGAATTCATTGATGGTTTCAGTCCCTGTGTGAGGGTTTTTGGAAATAAAATGCTTTAATTGTTTAGTAATGTTTAGAGGCCTTTACACTCTCACTACCTTTTAAATCTTGCATTAATTTATTTAACCCTGGCTTCATCACCACTGTGAAATTTGTTTATCTCACCTCTTCTAGTGTCCCATCCTTTTTCTTGCCTAACCAGTCACACAGGTAGAGCTGGATCTGTCAGTGTACAGTTGTAATCATTCCTTCTCTCTTCCTTTCTCTATGTATGGTTGAACTTTTTTAGCTTTCCCTCTACCATTCCTTGTTAAAATTAGAATTTTCTCTCTGCCTTATTTTCTTAGTTTTTGAAATGTTTGCCTTTCAACATATAAAATTAATTGTGTGCATGTCTGTTTTGTTTGAGACTGTTTAAACTGCTGAACAGTAGAAAATGCATTGGTGGGTGTGAGCTTTGTCATTATGTGTTCAAATGATTTTGATTTTGTGATCAAATGTGGATTAAACAGAACTCTGTATTTGGTTTTCCACAGCTTTCTCATTCTTTCCCTTCTTAGTATATATATATAAAATCGAAATTTCTTGAAAACTATGCATGTGTCTTTGTTTCTACAGGTAGTGACACAGACACTGACACAGAAGACACCAAAGAGGTGAGTGTAGCATTATACATAGATATTTATATACACAGAATGATGAATGAATTATTAACTGGCCTGATCTTTAAAATTCAAGTTTTTACATGTTTCAACCTTGCTGCTGAAAAGGGCTGTCTCAGTGTGTGTCTTCCTATGGTTGTGTGGTTGTTCTACTTGGTTGTTTTTAAATGTTTTAGTTTGGTGCCTTTTCTGTGTGGACATTTTGGCTGGTCCTCACAACTTCAGATAGTTTTCTAAGACTTAGTCTTAGGGTTAGGATTAGGTTTAGGGTTAGGGTTTAGGGAATGCATTATTTCCATGAGTGTCCTCACAAAGATAGAAATAAGAGCCTGTGTGTGTCTTTGTTTGCGGTCCTTCCTGTAACGTTGAGAGAGAGAGAAAAGGGAGGGCCTTGTCAGGAACTGTCAAACATTAACAGTCTGAGGTTGTTGTTTGTAGTACATTGTACCCACACGCCTGTGCACACACCACACACTGCTATACACTATCTGTTATCAGACTACAGAAGCGTTCTTTAACATGCTGGCTGTAGAAAGTCTCATTTAAATTAGAATCCAACATTTTTATTAACAATAATAATATTCAGTACAAATGCAGTTTTTAAAGAGTTGCACCACTGCATGTCATAATCATGTCTTCCAATGCAACAGCCTGTGAAGCATATCGTGGTCAAATATTTTGACTCAGTCACAGAACTTTTGATTCAGCTCTGACCCTTTTAACATGATACCCCCAGTGCTGTATTTACAGTGAAATTCAACGCAATTGCACCACAATGTATCAGAAATTATTCACTGCCTTTGTGTATTTGTGTACCTTCTTTTTCTTGATCTTCTGCTTTTTAATTATTTTGCTTGACAGTGTGTCAGTGCAGTCTGGAGGCAGGACCACACCAAAGCAGTTCTCAGGGTTCCTACATGTTCTCTTCCCAGCATGGCCACTTTTGTTGGCACAAACAAGCCCAACTTCAGGGTGACCAGCACGCGAGACCCAGCCCCCCTCATCAGCTACCACTCGGACAGCTGGACGCCGGCCTACGGCCAGAACTCTCTCGTGTCTTCGGCGCCAAGCCAAACCCATGAGATGCGTGCAAGTGTCATAATGAAAACCTCTGATGTCACTTCCTCCTGACCCCAGATGAGTATCATCACAGCCTCCAGGGCATAGGAATGACAAAGAATGTTGCTTTTCTCCAACAGGGTCATGTGGGGACTAAAAGGGCACTTCCAAACCTATGGTTTTACTGTAGCTTCTCTCTGGGCCACAAATCTCCTCAGTTTTCCCTGTAATTGGAAAAATTGCTGACTGGTGTTAATGAAATTCACTATGGCTTGACTTGCCCATTAATTGGTAAGGCTTTAAGCCCAGTTTGTGTGACCGTGAATCTGCGTGATGCACGTTACATCCTATTTCTGTCTGAGAGAGTTCACAGGCTGTCCTGTGTGCAGCTTAAGATCCCTCACCATGTGGATCGTCCATGCTGACAAACATGTACACAGGCATGTAGTATAAATGGAACCGTCTGGCCTTTTAGACACCGTAATCATCCACGTGTCTCTGGGTGGTAGCCAATACCATTTTTCCTGCTGTTTTATGCTCATACTCACAGTGAAATCCACCACTTTTATCTAGTGGAAGAAAGTTTTATTTCTGGAAGGTTTTTCTACAAACTGTAGATCAATACATTTTTAACGATAAGTTATCTTTGAATTTATTTTGCCTAAATACATTTTCACTTTCATCCACCATGTTAGGATTTTAAATCGCTTTCTGATATAAAATAACATGGAGTATTTTATCATTTTTGTATGTCATAAACATTTTTCCAATCTCCTACATAAAATTGCCAGAATCGGTCACATGCCATGTAAGACTGTATTCCTAGAGGTAATCTGTGTTCTTCTGTGGTTGAAATAGGGAAATTACATCTTTAGCAGCTTTACCAGCAGCAAGATACGAAAAGAATCACAGATTAAAATAATGAATGACAATCATTTTTAAGCCCTGATTTGCCCTGCAGTGGAAAGCAGGCAGGTGTGTGTGTGTGTGTGTGTGTGTGCGTGTGTGTGTGTGTGTGCGTGTGTGCACGCATGCGTGCGTGAGTGTGAGTCTGAAGACCTCAGGACAATGTGCCCACCAACACACAGATGAACTGACAGACAGGACGAGCGGTGAACTTTTCATGCGTTCTCTTCACTCCTGCCTCCTGGAGTTAATAATGGACATAGCTCAAACGTATGTATGCCTGCAAGCCGCTTCAGCACCTTACGGACAGCACTGGTGTGTGTGTGTATGTGATTGTGAGAGCGTGGGGTGGAGAGAAGGGCCTTATTGAAGATTTGTGCCTTTTGATAGTTTGCGTGGCTGGATTCAAACTATATGTGCTTTAGTCTGCTAGCAATTCATGCCTGTAGCTGGTGGAAATTGTAGCCGGCTGTATGTGGGGGGCTGAGAATGAAAATGCATGTTCATGGACATATGAAGAAGAGCATTTATTATATTTAGATACACTGATTACTGTTATTGTTTTATATTTCAGTTTAAGGTTGTTGTTAGAGAAAGGAGCCAAGTGCAATGGGTAGTTAATTCTGTGTGCTTGAAAGAATATGTTAAATAGGAACAGCGCTTTACACCCCAGAGGACTGTGTGATCAGTAGAGACTGAGCTCTGTGCAGTGTCCCCCCCCCAGATTTCACTGAATAATGAACTGCAGCAGCAAAAAAAGGAGATGTTTTTTACAAGCAATTATAAATAGTAAATATCATCTTTTTTGTCAGGAACTATTAGGAAACTACTTGTGTTAGCAGCTAGCAGGCTAAAGCACAGATCTCATTTCCCCAGCTTGCCTTTAGCAGAGCTCCAGTGTAAAAGTTCCTGTGGGCAGCAGTAAGACAAATAGGAATCTGCCATGTTTTTTTGAATCACACCCCTAGAGATTTTAACACTGGACGCACATTACTGTCATGGTGAACGTATTTAAGATTCTCATTAAATCCAAGGGCTTTGGGGCTTACTTGACAACAGATGTGGAATTGGCATTTCTTTACCAAATGTTTCTTCCATTTAGAAATTATTTTTTTAGAATAATTTTTGTTAGAAAGATTGCTGAAAATGTTTCAGCCTTTTTTTGGACACGTCATGATAGTTCTCTGTGGAAATGCTGCTGAACAGGCTGCAATATGTAAAGCAATGTATGTTAATATTTGTTAGGGGGCCTGCATTTTTAACCATAGACATTTTCAGTGGTTTGATTGTAGAAGTGACATCATCTTTGGGCGCCATATTTTGTTGGGATTTGTAAGGCTGTGTAGCAATGACCAAATCAGAAGCTGTTGTTTATGACACTTACTTTTAAGTGTTGCATGCAAACAGCATGGTCCATATTAAACTTTTGCACCATGTGTTGAATCAAATTCAACGTAGTGTTTTCAATAATGAAGCTCTAAGTGATCAAGACTCTCTACATTGCTTCTGAAGAATGACCATGCTAATATTAGGTGTAGTAAGGAACAGCTAAAGTGCACTTATGTAGAGTCCATTTCTGCTTCTTTGAAAGAAAAGCCATTACAGCCCAAACCTGGTTCTGATACTGCCATGTCTTTCCAACCTGCTTTTGTTTTATATGTTTGAATGACTGTTGAATTAAAACCAAGGTGTGTCTCATTCTTGTGCTTTGCACATACTATAAAGGGCAAAATTACCATTCAGCTCAAAGAAAAAAAAACAAAAAACAGGTAATGCCCAGCTAATTACATTGGAGCAAAGAGGTTTTCATAGCAGTGTCACCACTGTGTTCTGTGTACATTACGAAAACTACATGTGAATCAACATGTAAATCTGAATAAAGTTCTTTTTTGTATTTATCCATAGTTGTTTTACATGTTTTATTGCTACATAAAAACTCTTCAGATTGCTGATTACATGTGTACTCATGTATGGTAATATTTCTTAATGAGCCTGCATTTTTAACCATTTTCAGTGGTTTGATTATAGAAGTGACACTATAGAATGAAGGATTTTATGGGATTAGGAGTGAGAGAGGTTTTACATTTGTTGCTATTAAGATAAAAATGTCAGTGTCTTTATATGACGGACCTGTTGTGTGGCCTAAGTGGAGACAAAGCAGGCCAGTGTAGAGTTAGAGCCCAAGTCTGAGGTGAGAATAACAGGTTTGGTGCAGAGTTATGCAAGTTAGCACATGTAATGGCTGCACAGGAATAACAAGCCATATGTGTGCTGAGTGGAAAACACTTTTTTCGGTTGTGTGGTTTAGTTTTTCGTCAGAGTAGCAGATGTCTCTTTGTTTCACACGTTTGTGCACACACACGCTCATTCAGTTTAACCAGGGCCCTAACTGCTGTTTCAGTTTCAGTTGCTGTTCTCAGTTCTCACTCTACTTCCTGTTTGTCTCCCAGGCCTTGGTTGGACGGCTGGCCAGTTGCCTTGACAACTGCTAACCGTACGCCATTAGTCATAGTAAACATAGTGTCCTCAGTATAGTTTATCTACTGTGTTGCTTTCCTTTCATAACATCCAGTTGCATGAATGTCTCCTTTTCCTTCTTCGTCTCCTCCTCTTGGAGTGACAGCAACAACAGTCACCTCAAAAAGTCCCTACTCTACTTTCTATTCCCTCCCCCTATTCCCAGTTCTTCAAATATTGTTAGAAACGTTAGAAAATCTCCTTTAATGGCCCTTATTTAAGCAGATTCCCTCCTGTTGATCGTTCATTTTAATTACTTGCCCAACAAGACCGAATTAAATGTTGTTACTTAACTTTAGATAGTCACTTCCACTCAGTTCTGCAGTAACGTTTCACCTCTGCCATCTAGTGTGTAAAAGCAGAACTGTAGCTTTATTTCTCTGGGTCACATGAAACAAAATGCTTCAGGTAACATTAGTGTTATACTTGTGATTATGTTCAAATTTCAAAGAAAGTGTATGTAGAGAAAAAATCTAAATATTGCAGTCATGACAGGGATAAGCTATAGAGTGACTACCGAACAGCAGAGAAAGTGTGTGAAATCACTACTGAGCAGGCAGGCATTCAAAAGTGGCATCATCAAAACCATCAGTTTACCGTTTTATCCATTATATTTAGTGGGGTTAAAGGGACCACATGTGCCACCAGGCTGAAGTGAAATATAAGTTTAAAGTAGCAGAAAATAGAAATATAACAGTAAAGTACCTAAGAACTGTACTTCAGTACTTGCTTAAGATAGTTGAGCCAGTAATGGATGTCAAACCCACATACATCTGAATTCATTAGTTTTAGACTCACTGATCAAGCAAAAAGAAAAAGGTTTGCTACAGGATCTGCAAGTGTCATCTCTGAGCTGAATTAAAAAGCAACATTACTATCCTGAAGATGGTCCGGCTGTCATCCAAGATCAGTTCTACTGAGCAGGGAGGCATTTGAGGCAATCTTAAATCACATTTATAGGCCTCATCCAGCTTCAGGTGTTGCATGCTCAGGCTCTTTCACTCCAGTGGAGGCACTGCTAAGTTGATGTGCACCTCCTTGTGGTGGGAACACTGAAGGTCTCAACCATCAGTGTTCAAGTGTTCTCTTCAATGCAGGACCTCTTGATTAGGAGCCAATTTGAAGCAATAACCATGTTGAAAGCTTTAGTGCTGCATATTCTTAAACAGATTTTAAATAAGTATGTAAGTGCTTGTCTGCTGTGGCATATTTGTGATGGTTTGTTTTAGGTTACATGTTAGATAGAAAAATATGAAATGTATTATATTTCATAAATATAATATCAGATGTAACATGTATTATAAACATAACTATTTCCATGTTTGGATTGAGTGTTGTGTGGCTTCTATTTAAATTGAAAAATACACAAGCAATACTCAGCTGTGGCCTCAGATTTCTGTGTGGACTTTGCATGTTCTCCCTGTGCTCGTGTGGGTTTTCTCCAGGTACTCTGGTTTCCTCCCACAGTCCAAAAACATGTATGTCAGGTTGATTGGTGACTCTAAATTGCCCATAGGAGTGAGTGTGAGTGTGTGAGGTTGTTTGTCTCTATGTGGCCCTGTGATGGACTGGTGACCTGTCCAGGGTGGACCCCTGCCTTTCACCCAAAGAGAGCTGGGATAGGCTCCAGCAGATCCCTGGGACCCTGGTTTGGAATAAGCATCTGTAACATATACAAATGTACATATTAGATGTTGAGATGGCTTCAAAAAGCAGTTGTATACTTGGTTGAATTTGCATTTATATGTTTTTAAAAGTGTCACTTTCTATCTAGAATCTACTGAATATACTGTACATCAGCTGCTAAGATGATGAGCTGCTTCTGTTCTGTGCTGAATTTAATATTTAATATTTTTTTAACATACCTCACACTGGTATGTCATGGATCAGCCATAGGTGGTGGTAGGCAAAGTGACTCTTGCATATATAATAAATATGTTGGCATAATGTAAAGATCATATGTGTCATCATATTTTCACAGTGTTTATAAGAATACCAAATATAATAGTCTTACTTCCCTTTTTGTTCTATAATAGACATACAGATGTATATGAACATGTAAGAAGGAATGATATTGTACTTTCAAGGGTAACCTCCTTTCTTCAGAGCACAGGTTTGTCAACAGGACTGTGTGAGTTACCCTGCAAGGTACAATGTGTTCTCAGTAATGGAGAACATTATTTATGTTTCTGAGTTGTAGCAGAAAAAAACAGTTGTGTAGCTATTTCATTGCTAAGTGCTGTAAGATCCTCATGTTTTCTGTCCAACGGTGAACAGCCTGGTTTTATAGTGCCACCTCTTTTCTAAAGGAACTCTGGGTCATTCAGTGTGCCAGCTGCTGAAGGTTAAAATACATTTCAGCCTTAACACAATAGCTGTGTGCTCGCTTTCTAGTCTCATAACAGCATTTCAAGTACTTTCCAAAAGTATGTGTCACTGCAGGTCAGTCCAAATATAATATGCTTGGATGAACACACAAGGGCATAATCTTATGATTACATGGCTAATTTGATTGCATTATGATTTAGAGGGTAGGTCAAGTGTCATGGTCTGGTATTTTTTCAGGTTTCCGGGTATGGATTTTTATTTTGATTTTCATCTTCTGCCCCAGCCTGTTAAGTTTCAGGTAACTTTCTGTTTAGGGTTTTGATAGGCTTCACCTGTGTTTAATTAGTCTTTTGTTTCTCATGTACTTATACCTCCCGACTACTTTTGGCGAGATGCCTTGACGGCTTTGTGTTGAGAGACTGTTCTCTTATGTGTCTGAGCCTGGTGGATCCCAGAAAAATAGACATATCTGTCCTGCATTTGGGTCCTATGCGTCTTCTCCTTCACCATCACCCCACTTCATAACACTTAGGCCAGAAGTGGTAATGGCAAAAAATGTGCTGTTGGCCCCTGTTGACCCCCACCTTTAAAACTGCCCTCTGTGTGATTGTCCTACTGTATACAGACACTTCTGGCCCCAGTGTTTCTCTGTGTGAGTAGATTTGCATGCTGGAGCCTCTTTAGGTGTGCTTTAGCAAGTCCCATAACAATTGTACAATTGCTCAGTTTGCTAAAACCCATTGACAAGCACTAGACATGGGAAATGTGGGGCCTCAGGAAGTCTGGGGCCCCGAGGAAATTACCTGCTTTTAATCAAATAAACCTTGACAGGAGCACTGCTCTGACTTGGTGTTCTTGGGGATAAACTAAACCTTTTTCTTTATTCCTGTTTGTTGTTTAACATGAGCATGAGTCAGTTTATGTATATATTTCTGGATGAGTGGATAAATGCTAAATGTGGCCAGTTCCTAGCAGCCCCTTTTTAAACACCACAGCATTTAAACCAAACTAATTCTCATTGTATAGGTATTATGCATTTGTAATGCTGCCTCCTGTAAACTGAAACAATGGCAGTGATTGACAAAACCAAAGAATGACAGAGTAAATGAATGCAATGTACAACAGCACAGCGTAAGTGCAGGAGCTCTAAAATCCCAACCAGTACACATCAACACAGATAGAAACCCATAGGCACAGGGCCTGGGAGTGTTTTAGTACAAGTTCTTGGCAGCTTTACATGCAGTGTTGGAACTTCGGCTGGTGGTGCCAGCTTTATAAGAAATGCATGCAGTAGGCCTGCATGTTTCACCACCAGCATTAAAGAACAATAACTGAGCTTTTCCTAAGAGCTACCGGTTGTACTGCAAAGGACCAGTAGATGGCTCTATTGCTTCATTTATTATCTATTATCTGCCCTTCATCTTTTCCTTTTTGCCCAGTCTCATCAGAGCTTTACAAAAACTTGAGTCATATACAAGAACTTATTTAATATTTATTTAAAAGTGGTTGTTTTCATATAAAAATACTGATTTTTTTTGTCCATGCGTCTGACCAATCTAATCTAATATATCGAATAAACCTTTGCATCACTGTGTGTTTGTGTCTTTCCATACGTAATAACAGTGTGTTGCTGTGCTGGATTATTTACACATTAAAGACAATAAATGTATAAATGTCAGTGATTAGCCCTCTCTGTGATTCAAGTACAGCTTCACACTGTAGCCGTGTTGCAATGAGGCACCAAGATATTGCCTGACATGCACAAATGCATGCATGCGCTCGCACACACACACACACACACACACACACACACATACACATACATATATAATTGGGAAATGGGTAGGTAGGCAGGTATTGTGAGTCATCAGCAAAGCTTCATATAAAAACCTGACTCAGAAAGAGAGATAGTGAGAGAGATGGATGAGAGAAAAGCAAGGCAGGGTAGTAGGTAGTAGGAGTGATGGTGGTGGAGGGCGAGGGTTGGAGAAGGAGGGGGGTGTGAGAAGAAAGCAGGAGAGACAGGGAGTGAAAGAGGAAAACAGACGGAGAGATAGAAAGTGTCACAGAGGGGTGAGTTAAATGACATTAATGATGCGTTGGTGTGAAGAGGCTGTGAATTTTAACAGTTTCCCTCTCCCTCTCCCTCTTTCTCTTCTCTCTCTCTCTCCTTGTTACCATGGTTGCTGCTGCTGACATGCTGATCGCAGAGCGCAGATAATGAAGTCAGGTGTGTGTGTGCGGAGGAGAGGAGTGAGAAACAGAGAAGGGGACTTCACTCTGCATGTATGTATGGATGTGTGTGTGCTGTATCAGATCACTCCACATATGTAGAGTAGCTTCAGTAAATGTGTTTCTCCACAGATGTTCTGTGGGTTTGACTGGGCCACGTAGGAACAGTCAGACACTTGTACTGAAGCTGCTGCAATGTTGGATGTTTGCTTCATGTCACTATTGTGCTGAAAAGGTGAACCGTCACTTCAGTCTCGGGTCACCTCACTGTGAAGCAGGCTTTCTTCTCTACTTGGCTGCATTCATCCTTCTGACCAGTCTCTCTGTCCCCTCTGCTGAGAGGTTCCCCCACAGGCTGGTGCTGCCCCACCACAGGGATGGTGCTATCCAGGTGCTGAGCAGTGCCTGTGTTCACCAGATGTTGGGGTTAGAGTTCTGCCTGAAAAGTTCAGTTTTTGGCTCATCAGACCAGAGAAGCTCTTTCCTCATGCTTCACCTGTGTGTGTGTGTGTGTGTGAGTATTTGGCATTTTACTCTATTCCTCTTTTCATCACTCACTTTCTCCAAGTGTGTTGTGTCTGTAGAAACAATGGAACTTACAACACCAATGTTGGTCTTTCTGTAGTTACGAGGACACTCGTTGCCACCCTGGTGGCTAAATGCCTCACCCTAACCCTCGCCTTAACCCTAAGCTAAAGCTGAGTCTAATCTGAACCTTAAAAGCCCATTTGAACTCTCAAACAGCTCTTTGAAGTTGTGAGGACAGGCCAAAATGTCCCCACAGTGCTGAAATGTCCTCACAACTATGTTACTAAAGTAAAATGTGTCCTCACAATCACGGAAAGACATGTATACACACACAGCCAGGCAACACAATCTAGAAAAGAGTTTGGCACACAAACATTGATGGCTATATGAATTCATGTCTGTTACCTTGGCAACCTGTTAAATAAGACACCAAGAAACCAAGGGAGGAGAGAAAGGAGAGGAAGAAGGGCAGATGGTGAAGGAACGACAGACACAAAGAGGAAAACACAAAAGCTCAGAAACTCAAAATGTGATGAAGAAAGCGTCTCCCTACTGTAGTCTCACTTATCACGCTTTAGTTTTGCAGAAGTGATTGCGTATGCTTGCCAACGCCGGTTGGTGCTGTGTGGCAATAAAGTTAAGAGTTTGTGACCATAAAACAAAGTTTTGATGGATGTGTAAGTGCAGCAGTGATTCAGCAGGTATAGTGGTTCGTCCATTAATCGTGAGGTGGGTGGTTCGATCCCTGGCTCCTCCTCTCCTCATGTCGACACTGAACCCCAAACTGCTCCTGGTGGGAATGAGTGTATGAGAGGCAAATGGGAAAGTGCTTTGGCTAAAAGTGGCACCTAATTACAGTTCATTTACCGAATGCTGTTCGCCTGTGTTGCAGGGTATGTGCTGCAATCAAGTCACAAATCACTGGCAGCCAAATTCTATTCCTCCAGTTGTCAGACAGCAGAAACAGAAAAACACACACATGCAGCCAGCAGTGTAGCATAGGTGTTAAACTGTTCAGCATGAACTGCTATGTCTGACCAGGGACCTCTGTCATCCACCTTCTCCTTCCCCTCATGTGCTGTTCTCTCTTTGCTCGATGAATACCTCTTCAATGCAAAAAGCATATACACATGAAAAAGAAAAATGTAAATAAGACAGTAACATCTTCATTGTTAGTTTTACTATGACAGAAAGCAGCAAAGACACAGGACTGTTTCTGACCTTTCCAGGTTATAATCGGTGGCTGGTTCCAAAACAGGAGAAAGAAGAGTATTTTAACTGATTTACTTTTTCAGCATGTGCACGCAACTTTTAAAAACAACCTGAAAACTCTGACGTGAATGCCTTAAGATTTAACCTGCTCAACCAAGCCAGGTCTACTTGTGTTTATTTCAGACAAATCAGAAACATGAAATTAATATTCTTTTGGAAGGAAGGTGCTACTATAGAGACAAAATGAAACTGCTGAATTAACTGCCTTTAAGGTGAATGTCTTCTGTTATAGCAATATGGGGCAATTTGCCAACAAGTCTGTTTTCTTTGAGAAGTGCTCTTTGTTGATCTTGTTACGTGTCTTCTTAACTAATGTTAGTCTCTGCTCCACATGGAGAATGATGAAAGGATTATACAGCTCATGCTCTGGTTGCTTCTGCCGTCTTGATGCTTGTATAGAGTTTCTATTCAACACAGCGTTTTCTGTATAAATTGCAAAGAACCAATTTTCAAGCATTTCTCTGTCTGGCAGTCCATTTGCATTAGTGCACTTTGCAGTGTATATGAGAAATACAGAACATCATTAAAGAACAAGGAGAAGAAATGCATTAAGAGATATCCAGTAATTAACTTCAATTCACATTTCAAAAGAAGTAATTCAAGTGCAGTGTGTCATCTTTAAATGAAAAAAAGTTTAAACAGCTGTTTGATGCTGATACTGAAGAGATAAACAGGTCTTTGAAATTCCAAGAAATATACTTTATATTTCTATTAGTATTAAAAAATCAAAAGCTTTTAGAGAAATCGCAAACCAAAGACGCTGAGTTTGGATTTATGAAAACAGGCTGTGTGTGTGTGTGTATGTCTGCCCTCTGCTGCATAATGTCATTATGACCCAGACTGTTGTTTACCCTCCATCCATCCTCTCACTGTCTCAATCTTTCACTCTATCCTTTCCTTCTATTTGTCTTTGTTAAGGAAGATTTTGGCATGCTGTATTTCCTCATCTGTTCTTTCCTTTCTCCTCATTCTCTGCTCCACCTGAAGGTTCCTCCTTTTCACCTCCTGAATTCATCTCATTATTTTCCTCTTCTCCATCAAAATCTTACATACTTGTCCTGCTCTTTGCTACACTTGTCCTTAACTGTCCTGTTTTTATTACCCTAATATCTGTCCCTGTCTTTGTGCTGCTCCATTTTACCCTGACATTTAAGATTCTCTTGCTTTTATTCAGTAGCTTTATGATGCTCTGATTTTAAGCTCCTGCTTGAATGTCTATCAGTGTAAATCAAGCACCTGAGGTTTTTGAAACGTGTGCTTTAAGTAATCCATCACCAAAAATATTTGTCTCCAACAAGCCTTCTTTTCTTTCTTGTCAAATTAACTCTAATTCTGATTTTGACACATATCTGTTGTCTTCACACTCACAACATACAGTGCCTTGCAAAAGAACTCACCCCCCATTGCCTTTATTCTATTTGGTTGTGTTGCATCCTGGAACTGAAATTAATATTTATTTCATGTAGTGTAGATCTACACAAAATAGTCCAAGTTGAAGAAGTAAAATGAAATAAAAAACTTATTTTAAAAAGTTATAAAAAATAAAAAACATAATAATAATGTGGACATTTGTACTCACCCCCTTTGCTATGAAGCTCCTAAATAAGTTCTGGTGCTACCAGTTACCTTAAGAAGTCACAGAATTAGTTAAATTAAGTCCACCTGTCTGCAGTCTAAGTCTAAGTGCATCATCTCAGCATACATATATATACCTGCTCTGAAAAGTCCGCAACACCACTGAGCAAAAGGCATTGTCAAGCAAGAAGCACAATGAACACCAAGGAGCTCTCCAAACAGGTCAAGGACAAAATTTTAGAGAAATATTAATCAGGGTTGGGTTATAAAAAATATCCAAAACATTGGAGAGCTAATGAAGCACCATTAAATCTATCATAGCAAAGTGGAAGGAATATGGCACCGCAGTAAACTTGCCCAGAGATGGCTGCTACCAAATACTGAAACGCTTTGTCCATCAAAGAAAACATTATGCCTGCACAAACCCAACACCTCTCATCAACCCCAGAACACTATCCTCACAGTGAAGCATGGTGGTGGTAGTATCATGCTATGGGGATGTTTATACATGAGAAGGTACTTGGGAAACTGATCAGAATTGAAGGAGTGATGGATGGTAATGGATATAGGCCAATTCTTGAAGAGAAAACCTGTTTCAGACTGCCTGAGAGTTGAGACTGGGAAAGAGGTTCACCTTCCAGCAGGACAATGACCTTAAACACACTGCTAAAGCAGCACTCAGTTGGTTTAGGGAAAAATGTTAAAATGGGATGGCCCAGACCTCAAAACAATAGATGATTTGTGTGTACACCAGCAAAACCCATCCAACTTGAAGGATCTGGAGCAGTTTTGCCTGGAAGAATGAGCAAAAATCTCAGTATCTAGATGTGCTAAGCTCATAGAGACATACCCAAAGAGACTTGCAGCTGGAATTGCTGTAAAAAGTGGCTCTACAAAGTATTAATTTTGAGGGGGTGAATAGTTGTTTATGCACACCCAAGTTTTCTCTCCGTCTTATGTTTTTATTTGCTTGAAAGTAAAAAAAATATTTTGCATCTTGAAAGTTGTAAGCATGTTGTGTCAATCAAATATAAGTCATTTGTAAATTAATCCATTTCAATTCCAGGTTGAATACTTTTGCACAACACTGTACTGTAAACTAAACTAAATGCATGCGAATAGTTCAGGGTATGCATTTAAAAGAAATAGTTCAACAAAAACATTAAATAAGGTTTAAATTGCCTCATTTATGGCTCAGAAGTAATCAATGTGAGGTTTAAGAGTGACATACTCAGACTTACATGTCAAACCAATAAACCTCTTATTTACATTTTGGGCCCTTAAACTTTTTGGGAAGCTCATAATCAGCTGATGTGCTTCTAAATTACATTAGCGATCGCTCGTTAAATGTAATGCTTTACTATAAACAAGAGACATATCAGTTGAAGGAAGTCCAATATGCTGTAGCACATTTTTCAAAATAAAGGTTTGCACATTAATTTTATTTCAACCTGTCACAATTCAACAGGTGTTTTATATATATATATATACATATATATATGATGAATACATCAGGAAGATGGCCCCAAGTGATGGAATACTTAGTGAATATCTCAGGCAACAGAAGCCCGATGCAGAGGAAGAAGAGCAAGAACCATCATGGCAGGACAAACCCCTGCACGGCATGTACCACCAACAGATACAAGAAGTGGCTGATATCGAAAAGTCCTACCGGTGGCTGGAAAAAGCTGGACTGAAAGACAGTGCAGAGGCACTGATCGTAGCAGCAAAAGAACAGGCCCTGAGCACAAGATCGATAGAGGCCGGGGTCTACCGCACCAGGCAGGACCCCAGGTGCAGGCTGTGCAAAGATGCCCCTGAGACAATCCAGCACATAACAGCAGGTTGTAAGATGCTAGCAGGCAGAGCGTACATGGAACGCCATAACCAAGTGGCCGGCATAGTGTACAGGAACATCTGTGCCGAGTATGGGCTGGAGATCCCGAGGTCAAAATGGGACACGCCTCCAAAGGTGAGGGAGAATGACCGAGCTAAGATCCTGTGGGACTTCCAGCTACAGACCGACAAACAGGTGATGGCTAACCAACCAGACATAGTAGTGGTGGACAAACAACAGAAGAAAGCCGTAGTGGTAGATGTAGCGATCCCAAGTGACAGCAACATCAGAAAGAAGGAACACGAGAAGCTGGAGAAATACCAAGGGCTCAAAGAAGAGCTAGAAAAGATGTGGAAGGTGAAGGCAACAGTGGTCCCCGTGGTAATCGGCACCCTCGGGGCTGTGACCCCCAAACTGGGAGAGTGGCTCCAACAGATCCCAGGAACAACATCAGAGATCTCAGTCCAGAAGAGCGCAGTGCTAGGAACAGCTAAGATACTGCGAAGAACCCTCAAACTCCCAGGCCTCTGGTAGAGGACCCGAGATTGAGGAAGACACACACACCACCCATAGGGGTGAGACGGGAAAATGTTTTTATATATATACATAGTCTACATATACATATACATATACATATATATATATGTATATATAGACTATGTATATATATATATACACACACTTATATAGACTATGTATATATATACTTATACTTATACTTATATGTCTATATATACATAGTCTCACAATAATGACAAGGCCTAAAATCCCAGAGTAATTCAGGATAGTACATATCATACATCACCAGCAGTGATTACTAACTTAAGTCAGTCATTACTGGTTGAAAGTGTCTTTGGTATGACATTTAAGTATTGTTCAGTGTACCGTCAGGTAGTAGCTACAGCAGATGCTTTGAGCACAACGCTGATGTCTGGATTTTTGCATGCTAATGTTTTTATGGATGTACTACACACAAACTACAGTGGACACTGAAACCAGTACTATCATTTTGCAGACACTTGCTCACAAGCCAAGGTACAGGTTGAAATTTTGACCTGCTGATGGTGCTGGCATTCGTCCTCTGGGGATTATGAATATTTGTATTACCATAACCTGTAGATGATGAGATTCACCAGATAAATGAAAACTTTGGCCAGCTGGGCACTGCTGAGAAAAAGTCAGAAGGTCCTTAAAGTCAATGAGATTTAATGGAAATCCAGCCCATATTTGCAGAGATATTCTACTGAAAAACTGTTTAAGTCTTCTTATGGCTGGGCATTCTGATTTATTTGTGGAAATCATACGATGATGGCCTTAGAAGCCAAACTATCATTTCTCGAAAAGAAATCTAAAATGTTTTTATTTGCCATGACGTTAGGCGCATTCACTGTTTACTATCAAGCTGAGATATATCTTACAAAACAGTCTTTAAGATCCCTATATGATGTGTGATTTTGGTGATCTGATTTTTCATCTAGTGAATAAATAGGTCCAAAAATACCTAAAATACCTAAAAAAAAAGCTTAAAAGCTTATTTCCCATTTCCAAGCTTGCACTTTTCTAGACATGCAAATGTACACATGATAGTTATCCAATCCTGGGTAGAGCTATAGACACACCAGTGCCTGACAAAGTACAACTGGGTGTCCTCAAAAAGCCAGCATCAGATGATAGACTTTCAAATTCCCTTTTTGCTGGGGTTGGTCAATAATATCAATACCAACAATAGATCTGGTACCAACACTGGTATTGATATTATCAGATCGATACTACTGTGATGAGACTGATACTGTGCTTTCAGTTTTATGTTCAGTATGATAAAAGTTTCAACAAATAAAATTCCTTTTATTAGAGTCATTCAAAATAACTTTAATTTGCCTAATCACTTTTATTAAAAACAGTCCTGGGCTTTAACATGCACATATTTAACTAATTATTATTATCATTTAGTGGTCATGAGAATGTATTCAGATTTAGCATATTGAAGATACATTCACCGAATAAATCACAACATAGCTCTCCACTACATGAAAGACCATGAGCCTGTTTTGTAGGTAAGAAGTATCGGTATTGGTATTAGTGATATTACCTCTGTATTTACTTGGTATCGGATCAATACCAAAGTTTGCATTATTGGACATACCGACTTTTTTTACATTCCAGTTATTATTTTCACTAATTTTCAGCCAGCCTTCTACTGACATTGTGTTCTATCACTGCAATTCTTTGTTTTACAACATTATCAACAAATTAATAAATAAATACAGTAATAAATACTAATATTATTGTCAATGTGAGGCATAATATGAGGCACAGTGCATCAGAGGTTGTCAGGCCTCATTGCATTTATTTGCTGCTTTTTTAATGCATGTTTGACCGTCTCAAGTAATGAGCATTTCCCACCATATGGGGCGCTGTTCCACATTGTGCATAACAGTTTCAGTTTCCAGTCATAACCTGCTTCTTAATATTTGAAAACTGCATACTTTATTAAAATTAAAACTTACAAAGGAAGAGAGCTTGCAGGAAAATGCAAATTTTCATCCAATGACCGTGCTCCCTGTCATTCGTGATAATGTGCACGTATGTTGTGACATCATTATTCTCTCAAAGTCTCTCATCCGGTAAGGCCAGGTAGCAGCAAATATAAAAAATGTTTCACAAGTCAAAAGAAAAACATGGTGCTCAAAAAAGAAATAGAAGAGGAGTATACTGCCAAATTTTATTGCATATTGCATTTAACCTGCAGCCAGGGCCTAATGTCTCCTTAGCTAGCTGACCATTGCCATCTAGCTCCACAGGTGGAAGCTGTACCAGCCCAGACGTGACCTCATTCTCCAGGCACCCACAAATAGATTTTCCTGCATGACGCTGGTGAAGATCAGCCAGCCTTCACAGAGGTTCACTTCTATGCATAAAAAGAGCGAACCTGTATACCGTGGGCGACTACTGCAGTTTCTTCTGTATCTGAAATCGCAAAAGAGTCAATTGCTGTTGAAGGATCTGGGTGGGTTGTTCACTGTAGGCCACCACAGAGCTTTCATTCTCCAAGCTCAAGTTAAAGTCTTATTTGAGGAGCAGCATGACCCAAGAAAGACTCACTGGTTTGTATACCCTTAAATAAGAACAGCAGGAATTTGGACTTGAGCTGTGTTGTTGTGCGCATGGCCCAAAGGATCAGGGGTCACCTGCTACTCTGTGTCTGGGACAATATTTGGCTGCTATGCCACTGATGACCAATGGTGAATTCTACAAATGCATCATGGCAGTGTGAGTGAGTGCCCTCATCCATCCATCCATCCATCTATCTATCTATCCATCTATCTATCTATCTATCTATCTATCTATCTATCTATCTATCTATCTATCTATCTATCTATCTATCTATCTATCTATCTATCTATCAATCTTTGCAAATAAATTGATGTAAAGAAATTATGCAAATGGAAGGGTACTCATGATTACCTATGCCATTAGCTGTCACAGACTTCCTGTTTTGCTCCTTTTATTTTGGATTACTTCCTGTGTTGGTCTTGCTTTATGCTGCTTATTGCTGCTAGCTCTGCCCACCATCACTTCGCAATATGTTTGCTGTTATACCTGCCTATTACAATGTTTGTCAAATCCATGTCAGTTGCTGTCTTCTTTTCATTCCTTGGGCTTGTCTGCTATTTGTCCATTGTTTTTGCTGACCAGGTCAGATACCTGGTTATACCCTTTGTCTAAGTTAGAGATATTGCCTTGCTGCCTTAGGTGGTTTATATTTGAGATCATGTTTTTGTTATTCCACCTCAGCACTTCTTTAAAATAAATTAGTGTCATAGACACATGACAGAAGGATCTGACCAAACAGTGGACCCAGTGGGTCAAGAGAGGCACCGATTGTTTGTGAGGCTTTACAATCTCTGTGCCCTCTCTGTGCCCTCGCCACAACCTGCCCTACAGCCAGCCACCCAGTCTGCCTTCCAGTTTGTACTCCAGCCCCTGTTCCACAGCCAACTCCATGGTTAGTTTCACAGCCTGCTTTCCAACCCCTCCATGCTACAGCCTACTGTTTCATCTCAGCACTGCCTCACAATAAAGCTCAAAAAACCTCACCTGTTGGTGCTTGGTGTCTGCATGTAGGTCCAGCATAAAACATAGATGTATGACAATTTAGTGGGCATTGTGTAAGCATCTCATCTTTTTGAGTTAATACTCTTACCAGTCTACTGCTACACAGCTGCCTCTGAAGTGTTAACCACAGTGCATCAAAGAGCATAAGAGCTGACACACACTTAACGTATGGTCATTCACACCCACATCCATGGAATGACAGCAGTGTATATGCATCTTTTTAGCTCATGATAGGAAAGAGAGCAGGTCCGAACCCATTACCTTTTCATTGAAAGACCATCGTGACACTGTGAAACCAACTGGCTTGATGAAATGTGACTGTGTTTTCTATTTTATTTGACAGAGGACAACATTGACTGTTGCTGCTTATGCTGCATGGTGCTGGCACCTCGGGCTATGGTCAGAAATGTGGCGGCACCTTTTGACATCCTGCAGCAGCCAGAGGTGGCACTCTGGGTGGCACTGTCACTGCTTGAGCCTCTCCAATGTGGTGTAATTCCAGTATAATGTGCTCCACCTTTCACTGTACCCAGCAGGGTTTTCTCAGGCTTGAAAAACTGAAAGAGCGCTCTCTGTCATAGTCATCCTGACAATACGCTAAACTTGTATTTGGGTAATTTGCACATTAGGGACCTGGAATCATAGTAGAAGGTACAGTAAGTGTTCGCAGTTATATTCAAAGCACATTCATCTTTAACAACCGCTCTGTGATTTCACTCTTTAGCATTGATTTGTCACGGTGCGGAATGAATTCCAGACTGCAGTGTACCCAGGCCTGCTGGGCCATCAGAAAACCCTGTGTTCAAATATAGTTTTGGACAGACTGGGTGCCATCAATTACACTAATGCCACTGAGCTAAAGTTGGTTCCATTTCTGTTCAGCCCACTGTGTGTTCAGCCAATGGCATCTGGCACATTACACAACCAGCTGTGTGTGTGTGCTCAGATGTCTGTATGCTTAGGCAGTAAACCTAGTTGCCTCATTAACTCACATACTGTCTTATTGGCAGTAGATGTAATGACTTAGGTGTGTGTGTGTGTGTGAATACAGATCATGACTGCTGTTGTAGGGCCATAAAATGTTTGTTATGACTTTTACGCTCAAATGAATTTTATTTCATTGTCCTGTCCTGGACCACAAACCAGAATCATAACACTGAAAGGGTATTTTCATGTGTCCACAACACTGGTCTCTGGCTCCACTAGATACTAACAATGGTCAAGTCCTGGCTCTGGTTTGGTCATTTTCTTGTGAAAGGCTGCCTAATGTGTCCCATGTTCAAATACATGGAACTGTAGTCAATAACTGAATAATACCAGTTTATTTGTACACAAAAAAAATTAATGTCAATTTAACTACTGACCTGGAGTCAACACACTCCTCAATAAACCTCAAGAACCACAGTTGATATGGCAGCACATGTTACTGCAGTATTTACTGTTTTGTATTTCATTAAAGCATTTCTGTTGCCAGATGATTGAATAAGGGGAACTGAAATAGTACCACACCAGAAAGGGGCTGTGTAGAAAATGGCCCTGCAAAACTGGCATTTAGACTTTAAACTGAGAGTATGATTTTAAATCTGACTAATTATCTTTAACTACAAAGGCAGACAGCATACCTCTTTTTAACCCAACCATATAAATTTAATATTATATAAAATTATATAGAGAGATTTTAATGTGTATCTTGATCCTGCTATAACAGAAGTTAAGCTCATTTTAAATTTATTAGCATATGTTACCTGTGAACACAGAATAGTTGCATGCTGAGTACAGCACTACGGATGCCTTTGAGGAGGAGAGTCTAAAACTGGTTCATAACCCAGCTGTGACAAGGTGTAAAAAGATGCAGGTTACTACAGCTTTCCTAGAGATCATCAACCCTGGCCTCTTTGTGTGGGCTGACAGGAAGACTAGTGTTTCCAAGGTATTTGCCCACTCTCAAAGCACTTTGATCAAATGGCAAGTAGATTGGAATAATGGAGTGCTTTTATCAGTGTGACTGGTAATGCTCTTACTGTGACACAGGACGAGCTTATGAATAGAAGAGTTTTCACAGTCAAAAGTGAAAAAACTGTTTTCTTTGAAATGAACCTTGGCATCAGCAGAACATACGCATTCATGCTGTCTTACCTCCAACAGTCTCTCCCAGCAACAAGTGCTTTCATAGTTTTACCTTCATCCATTGTTTCTTTTTATTCGTTATAATTCATTATTCATTACAGTACTTTGTGTTTTGTAAGACAGGCCTCAGTTCATGTGGGAAGTAAAAAAAAAAACTTCACTCTATCATGAAACTAAAATCTTAACAGATTCAGAAGCCCACAGAGATGTACGACAAGAAAGGATGAGGCAGAACCTCTTGCTGGAGAATCATGGACTCACTCAATCTTTAATAAGCCTTATCTCAAACTTTATTGACTAGTTTCAGTTTGACAAAGAAAGTCCCAATGAAGTCCCCAAAACAGTCCAACAGTGCTGTAACAATTAGAAGTCCTCTAAAGATAGGTCCGTAAACAACTCAGGGAGTCATGGGATGCAGCTGTGTTCCTCCCACCAGTCTGTGAGTAATAGATGTGATCGCTGATGTTGTCACCTTGGCAACATGGGTGATCTGCAACACACACAAACACACACACACACACACGAGCGTGTGCACGCACGCACGCACGCACGCACGCACGCACGCACGCACGCACGCACGCACGCACACACACACACACACACACACAATCAGATTTGACCATAGTGATACTCCATCTTCCTTACTCTTCCTACTTTGCCTCTGTCTCTGCTTTCTCCCAGTATTCTTCACCCTGTGTGCCCTTACACTAATAAGCTCTTATCACTTATATGGACAACACCATATTTGATGGTGCGATACTTAGCTGAAGTACCTGGCAGATGTGCTTCAAATAACTCATTCAGGTGATAAGTACAGCAAGGGAAAAATAATCTCCTCCTTCAGCCTTAGCCAGGCTTCAGCATTTTAGGCCATCATGGTCCTGCTACCAGCAAATTTAAATAGGCCCAGTTTCCATTGAAAGCATTTCATTGTACTTTATCTAATTCTTGAAATGGAACTGAAACAGAGAATAGTGTCACTATTCTATCATCCTACTGATGTCGGTGACCTCAGTCCCTTGAAATACGTTTTAATTCATTTTAATTTGTATGGGGGTCAGACTAAGTGACATCATAACACAACTTACTAATTACGCATGACATTCTTTCTGTTAAATGATGTTTCATCAATGAAATTCAATTCAATTCAATTTTATTTGTATAGCACCAAATCACAATACAAATCATCTCAAGGCACTTTACAAAAACTAAAACTAAAAACCCAACAATTCCCTTATGAGCAAGCACTTGGCGACAGTGGAGAGGAAAAAACTCCCTTTAACGGAAGAAAAAAAAACCTCCAGCAGAACCGGGCTCAGTTTGGGCGGCCATCTGCCTCGACCGGTTGGGGTGAGTGGATAGAGCAGAGAGAAAAGAACAGCAAAAATAAACAACAAATAGACACTGCAAGTTGGTGGGGCCAGTAACTGCACATCAGCGATAAACAGCTCCAGGACCAGGGACACCTGCAGAAGGTACAGAGAGAGAGAGAGAGAGAGAGAGAGGGAGAGAGCACAAACTAGGGGAGAGAGAGAGCACAAGGTTAGTAACATTCAATGGTGGAATATACATGAGGTGGGAGAGAAGGGGGGGGGGTAGGGTAGGGGAGCTCAGTGCACCGATGGTCCTCGGGCAGTCTAGGCCTATAGCAGCATAACTAACTAAGGGATGGTTCAGGGTTGCCTGAAGCCAGCCCTAACTATATGCTTTGTCAAAGAGGAAGGTTTTAAGTCTAGCCTTAAAAGTACAGAGAGTGTCTGCCTCCTGAACCCAGGCTGAGAGCTGGTTCCACAGGAGAGGAGCTTGATAGCTAAAGGCTCTGCCTCCCATTCTGCTTTTGAGAACTCTGGGAACCACAAGTAGGCCTGCACTCTGAGAGCGAAGTGGTCTTTTGGGATAATATGGTACTATGAGGTCTTTAAGGTATGAAGGAGCTTGATTATGAAGGGATTTGTATGTGAGAAGAAGGATTTTAAATTCTATTCTATATTTTACAGGGAGCCAATGAAGAGAAGCCAATATAGGAGAAATATGATCTCTCTTGCTAGTTCCTGTCAGGACTCTGGCTGCGGCATTCTGGATTAATTGGAGGCTTTTTATTAAGATATTAGGACATCCAGATAGTAATGAGTTACAGTAATCTAGCCTTGAGGAAACAAACGCATGGACTAGTTTTTCTGCATCATTTTGAGACAGGATGTTCCTAATTTTGGAAATGTTGCGCAGGTGAAAGAATGCAGTTCTAGAAATTTGTTTTATGTGTGAGTTAAAGGACATGTCCTGGTCAAAAATAACTCCAAGGTTTTTTACAGTAGTGCTGGAGGCCAGGGCTATGCCATCTAGAGTAGCTATAATTTTAGAAAAGTTATTTCTGAGATTTTTAGGCCCAAATATAATGACTTCTGTTTTCTCCGAGTTTAAAAGTAAAAAGTTACTGGTCATCCAAGCCTTTATGTCAGTTAGACAGGCTTGAAGTCTGGTTAACTGGTTTGTGTTAACAGGTTTAATAGATAGATATAACTGAGTGTCATCCGCATAGCAGTGGTAATTAATAGAGTGCTTCCTAATGATATATCCTAAAGGAAGCATGTACAGGGTGAACAGAATCGGTCCTAGCACAGAACCTTGTGGAACTCCATAACTAACTTTTGTTCGTGTGGAAGGTTCATCATGGACATGAACAAACTGGAATCTGTCCGATAAATAGGATTGGAACCACTTTAACGCTGTTCCTCTGATACCAATCACATGCTCCAGTCTCTGTAATAAGATGTTGTGGTCAATGGTGTCGAATGCTGCACTAAGGTCTAGGAGGACAAGTATCGAAACAAGTCCATTATCTGAGGCTAAGAGAAGATCGTTGGTAACTTTCAACAGTGCTGTTTCTGTACTATGATGTGCTCTAAATCCTGATTGGAAATCTTCAAATAGTTCATTCCTGTGTAAGTGGTCTGATAGCTGCTTAGCAACAGCTTTTTCTAGGATTTTAGAAATAAATGGCAGGTTGGATATTGGTCTATAATTAGCCAAGGAATGAGGTTACTCTCACTCAGCATGTAGAGCAGACTGTCTGATGATCTCATGGTCCTTCCTTCTGACTGCCTTTCAGAGAGACACTTTCTGCCTTTTGGTTTGTTTTTGTCTTTTAAGTGTATGCTGATGTTGCCTAACTCAGCATCCTTTGCCAATACTGATCCCAGAGATGAAGCCTTGGATTTTCTTGTTCACATCCCACCACTACCTCTGTGGGATTTCCCATGTGTTTTCCCATGCAATCAAGTGAGTAGTTCATGTTCCACAGAAATTTGATAAAATATAATTTAATAATATATTAAATATGGACAAATGTCACTCTGTAGTGCACTGCTTTCAGTGGGTCTTCAGTGTTGCTGTGGACAGTAAAGCTGTTGTTACTATCTTTTGGGCAGACAGTAGTGCAATGAATTCCCCACTGAAGTGAAGGCATCAAAGTTACTGCCCAGAATTTCAGAACACCCCACACTAGCAGGAAATCATTTCTTATTTGTCTTCTGCTCTAATGTGTATATGTTTCTAATTTTTCCCCTGGAGTTAGTATGACTACCACTTGGTGCTCTCAGATAAATTACAAACAACATACACACACTACACACATGCTACACACACTGACAGCCACATCAATTTGGCACACTTCTACTCCACTGGCTGCTTCCCGAGGGATACAAGTCACTGCCACTCCAAAAAAACATGTTGGCTCTACATTTGTAAACCATCTAATTCTTTTCTCTTTGTTGACAGGAAAATCTCTTTCGTTGAATCACCAACCAGATTTTAGGCATGTCAAATATTGCCAAAGACAGAGAAAGAAGAGGAGAACATCATTCATCTGACACAAAGCCAAGGATTATGGAGAGGAAGGCCATCTTTCTAGCTACACAGCGATATGTCTCTCTAAGACACTTTAGCATGAAGAAAACAATAATCTCAGACACATTATAGACAGATGTATCTCTTACAAGCGAGACAGCCTACAGCAGCTCTACGGCTGTTGGTTAGTAATTATAATGACTCATAGCCGAACCTGTCAGTTTGGTAAAAGAGATGTTCAGCAGAAGACTGCACTTTCTTTAATGGTGAAAGCTCTCTGTTCATGTGAGACTGAGGAAACAACCTGTTTACTTTGCACAAGATGACAGAATCCAGTTACATAAACATCTAAAACTTTTACACTGTCGATCTGTGATTGGCTTCAGTCAAGCAAGAGTGAAAGGTTGTTTGCAGAGGCTTTGCATTGCTGTATATTCTTGAGATAAAGCTAGCTGACTACAAAATGATACAGAGATCACTTAAGTTACAAGAAATTCTAAAGTAACATTGAAAAATCAGAAACATTGAAACATATATGAGTCAGCCAGTTTGAGTTAGGGCTTGTCAATTTATCAAAATCAACATTTATATCTTCCAACCCACGTAACATTGCCTTTGTGGAACATTTAAAAGCAAAACATTTTGGCTTTAGTACAGAAGACATTGAACAAAAAAGAAGTCAAATGTAAGTATTTCAGTAACCAAGTGTTTCAACACTTGGAGGACAGTCACATTACCAACCAACCAACAGAGACTGACAGTCACCCAGCAACAAGTGCTTTCACAAAACAACTTTTGATAACACAAGCATATAGAAATGCTACACAATATGAACTGGAAGTTGACAAAGGAAGTGTTGTGTGGCTTTCAGGGAGGAGCTGAAACAGGCTCTGGGAGGTCAGGAGGTTCTTCCAGATGACTGGACAGCTACAGCTAAAGTGATCAGGGAGACAGGTAGGAGGGTACTTGGTGTGTCATCTGAACAGAGGAAAGCAGATAAGGAGACTTGGTGGTGGAATGAAGAAGTTCAGGAGTGTGTTAAGAGGAAAAGGTTAGCTAAAAAGAAGTGGGACACTGAGAGGACAGAAGAGAACAGACAGGGAGATGCAGCATAAAGTGAAGGTAGAGGTGGCAAAGGCCAAACAAAGGGCGTATGAGGATTTGTATGATAGGTTGGACTCTAAGGAGGGAGAGGTGGATTTGTACAGGTTGGTGAGGCAGAGAGACAGAGATGGGAAGGATGTGCAGCAGGTTAGGGTGATTAAGGACAGGGATGGAAATGTGTTGACAGGTGCCACAAGTGTGATGGAAAGATGGAAGGAATACTTTGAAGAGTTGATGAATGAGGAAAATGTTAGAGAGCACAGAGTAGAAGAGGTGACTGTTGTGGAGCAGGAAGTAGCAAAGATCAGTAAGGATGAAGTGAGGAAGGCGTTGAGGACGAGGAAGAGTGGAAAGGCAGCTGGTCCAGACGATACCTGTGGAGGTATGGAAGTGTTTAGGAGAGGTGGCAGTAGAGTTTTTGACTGGGCGACTTAACAAGATCTTGGAGAGTGAGAGGATGCCTGAGGAATGGAGGAGAAGTGTACTGGTGCCCATCTTTAAGAACAAGGGAGACGTGCAGAGTTGTGGAAACTACAGAGGAACAAAGCTGATGAGTCACACAATGACGTTATGGGAAAGAGTAGTGGAGGCTGTTGGTTCTAATCAAACATCTACACAGAGACTTTCTTTTCTTTGTTCTAGGTTGAGCTCGTGACTTTTAGGAGATACACACTCAGTGTTATCCCCGGCTGCGCAGCCACGAACCCGCCCAGAACACTTTAATTTATATGTGATGTGGTTACATGACTTCCAGGCACCGTCTCACTTTACACAATAGGGGAGAGTTGAAACATAGGTTAACTTCAAAGTTCATACAGAGTTCACATCCATACATTTACATGTCTTGGTGATTTGCACAGAAAATCTGGGTTTCCTCAACTATGACATGCCTGGTTACACCCTTTACATAAATCTGTCTGCAAAATGACAATTCTCATAACACAGTTAGCAATTTACAATGCCCTTATTCTAACAGAGGCTAGGCTGAGGTCAGAAGTGAGCATTTGTGAGCAGCAGTATGGTTACCAGAAGGAGCTGCATTGTGTCTTTGTAGATTTGGAAAAAGCGTATGACAGGGCGAGAGAGGAGCTGTGGTTTTGTATGAGGAAGTCTGGAGTGGCAGAGAAGTATGTTCGAGTGGTGCAGGACATGTATGAGAGCTGTAAGACAGTGGTGAGGTGTGCTGTAGGGGTGACAGAGGAGTTCAAGATGGAGGTGGGGCTGCACCAAGGATCGGCTTTGAGCCCCTTCTTGTTTGCTGTGGTGATGGACAGGCTGACAGATGAGGTTAGACAGGAATCTCCGTGGACCATGATGTTTGCAGATGACACTGTCATCTATAGTGAGAGCAGGGAGCAGGTGGAGGAAAATCTAGAGAAGTGGAGGTTTGCTCTGGAAAGGAGAGGAATGAAGGTTAGCTGCAGTAAAACAGAGTACATGTGTGTAAATGAGAGGGACTCAAGTAGAATATTGAGGTTACGGGGAGTAGAGGTGAAGAAGGTGGAGGATTTTAAGTACCTAGGGTCAACAGTCCAGAACAACGGAGAGTGGAAAAGAAGTGAAGAGACGTGTGCAAGTAGGTTGGAACAGGTGGAGGAAAGTGTCAGGTGTGATGTGTGACAAAAGAGTGTCAGCAAGAATGAAAGGAAAGGTGGACAAGACAGTGGTGAGACCAGCAGTGTTGTCTGGTTTAGAGACAGTGGCACTGAGAAAAAGACAGGAGGCAGAGCTGGAGGTAGCAGAGCTGAAGATGTTGAGGTTCTCTCTGGTAGTGACGAGGATGGATAGGATCAGGAATGAGGACATCAGAGCCCCCCCCCCCCCCCAACAAATCCTTTATTAGCAAGCACTTGGTGACAGTGGAGAGGAAAAACTCCCTTTAACAGAAGAAAAAACCACCAGCAGAACAGGCTCAATTTGGGCGGCCATCTGCCTCGACCGGTTGGGGTGAGTGGATAGAGGAGAGAGAAAAGAACAGTAACAGTAAACAACAAATAGACACTGCAGGTCGGTGGGGCCAGTAACTGCACATCAGCAATATACAGCTACAGGACCAGGGACACCTGCAGAAGGTACAGAGAGAGAGAGAGAGAGAGAGAGAGAGAGAGAGAGAGAGAGAGAGAGAGAGAGAGAGAGAGAGAGAGAGAGAGAGAGCACAAGGTTAGTGACATTCAATGGTGAAATATACATGTGAGGGGGAGGAGAGGAAGGAGAGGGTTAGGGTAGGGGAGCTCAGTGCACCAATGGTCCTCGGGCAGTCTAGGCCTATAGCACCATAACTAAGGGATGGTTCAGGGTTACCTGAAGCCAGCCCTAACTATACGCTTTGTCAAAGAGGATGGCTTTAAGTCTAGCCTTAAAAGTATAGAGAGTGTCTGCCTCCTGAACCCAGGCTGGGAGCTGGTTCCACAGGAGTGGAGCTTGATAGCTAAAGGCTCTGCCTCCCAGTCTGCTTTTGGAAACTCTGGGAACCACAAGTAGACCTGCACTCTGAGAGCAAAGTGGTCTATTGGGATAATATGGTACTATGAGGTCTTTAAGGTATGAAGAAGCTTGATCATGAAGGGATTTGGATGTGAGAAGAAGGATTTTAAATTCTATTCTGTATTTTACAGGGAGCCAATGAAGAGAAGCCAATATTGGAGAAATATGATCTTTCACACCTGGTCTGAATAGGCTTGTTACGTGAACAAAGGAGTGAGCTGTGAACTGTGCCCAACTCTTTCAGTGGACAAAAACATTCCAAGCTTTAATAGTAAAAACCTCACCAGTGAAGTATGAGAGCAAAAACCAACAAACAAAAAAGAAAATTAGTTAATCATTCAGTAAGTGAGGTAAACTCTTCAGTTAATCCTGATACTGATTCAAGGTCATATTGCTCAGTCCATAATGTTGTTTTTTGATTACTGTAACATACAACCACATTACTCCTGTTCTCAGATCTCTGCACTGGCTTCCTGTCGCTCAGAGAATAGACTTTAAAACAGCACTGCTTGTGTATAAGTCTCTTCATAGCTCAGCACCACATTACATCTCTGTTGGTGCCATATGAACCATCTCGGACTCTGAGAACATCAGGCCTTCGGCTCATGCCCAGAGTCAGGACTAAACAGGGAGAAGCAGCGTTTCAGTTTTATGCAGCTAAAATCTGGAATAGTTTTCCTGATGATGTTAGACAAGCCTCATCTCTAAAAAATGTTCTGTTTAGCTCAGCATATGACAACTGAAAGTATATCTGCACTCATTCTCCTCTTCTAATTTAATTCTAGGTATATATCTTATTCTATTTAAAATCTATATTTTATTTTAATTTTTTCCTATGTACTTTTAACTTGTCTTTTATTTCTGTAAAGCACTTTGAAACACTTTGTGTATGAATTGTACTATATAAATAAACTTGCCTTGACTTGCGTAATGGGTTAGTAACCTTTAGTGGCTGTAGCTACTATAACAGGAAGTTTGGTGATGTTACCTTACTCTAATCCTAGCTAAGTAGTTTTATGTCTAAACTTAATAAAATTGTGTGTGTGTGTGTGTGTGTGTGTGTGTGTGTGTGTGTGTGTGTGTGTGTAAAAGATCCATGTGTAGTTCTGATTGTTGCAAAGAAGACAAATGTCTGGCAAGAGTGCCACTGTCAAGGCCCCTATGGGTCATATTTGAAGGTGGAGTAAAATGGCATTTGTTTTTAGTTTAATTCAAACAATTGTTTTGTTCAAATAAAGTCAGACTATACCTCAGTATCAACTCAGTCATTTATTCTACTCATACAAAAGTGAACATATTATTTGCAAGTCTTTCTATGTGCCAGGATATTGTTTTATAATTTGAAATATAGTATATTTCCTAAGTAGACATATTCACACGAAAGGGGAACTAATTGGCGTCTATATAGTGCCAACACAAACCAAGCTAAAAGTCTGTTTTTCTGAGAGCAAAAAGAAGTGAAATTGGAAATACAGTTTGTGCTGGAAGCAATAATGTCTCCATTAGATTTACAGGGCTGAATTATTGGCACTGAAACACTGTGCTCCATATTGCAAATCAACCAAGTGAGGAGGCTCATGAATCCTTTGTTCTTTGTCCCAAAGCCACCGTTGGCCTGTACACAGAAGAGTGGAAGTGTGTGAGTTTTTGTGTGTGGAGGGGAGCATGTAAACTGTCCAAAGTACTGTCCCATTAGGGACACTAAAGACTTTCGACTTGAGTCATTGATTCTAATTATAATTTCATCTGGGGACTGTGGATTTTGAAGGAAGTAGCTGCTCACAGACACACAACTGATTTGCAATCCAATAGCTGTGCTGCTTCGATGCCGGGCATCTGTTCTGAGAATTTGGTTGATTCCATTTTCATTGTCAAACAGCAACACACGCACCAAAGTAAATAACTAAGCACGCAGTCACTTACAAATACATACAGGAGGTTCACTAACAGTCAACAGAAACAAGATTCAAGTTATTAAAGTCACGCTCAGAGGATGAAAACGTTTTTTAAAGAAAGTATTGGCAGAGCTGGTGGTAAAATAAATGAGATATTTAAAATAAAAAGACTTCTCTCTGGAAAAAGTAACTGGAAACATCCAGGGTGGAGCCTAGGAACGGTTCCAACAGCTCTACTTGGATGGTTGAGGTTTTACAGACACTCTGAGAATACAGTACTGACAATACATTTTTAATTCTAGAGATTAAACTATAGAGGTATCTACTAGTGATTAGTCAAGTCAGTCTGTTTGGAGTGATTTTTATATGTGAATGTAGAATATACACAGCTAGCCTCAGTTCAGCTTGTAGAGGGGAGTGACAATAAACACTTTCCCCGGTATAAAATAATTTCAGCACATTTTTATGTGTTTATAAGGTTTAAATCCCAATTTAAATGGTCATGTCTAAAAGAAGTAGTCTCTGCAGGTTTGACATGCTTACCTTGATATGCACAGAAACATCAAGTACTTTACGATGTGATGAACAGGGTCCTCCTCTGCGGCCTTTCATTAAATGAAGCACCCAGTAGAGGAGTAAAGTGTCTGCTTGTCTGTTTGTGTATCTCACTGCGTACATGTGCATTAGTGCCTGTGCATATGTCTTGTGTGTTCCCAACAGTAGTGTTTGAAGAGGTCCAGGTAATTACTCCCTCCCTCTGCTCATGCCACAGAAAACACTCCATTGGAAGCTCTGCTGCAACACTTCATTAGAAACCCATTGACTCTGTGTGTGTAGGGGAGGGGGACTCTGCTGTGAGACCAAGGGGGTAGCTGCAGTAGTCCACTAACTATCCAAGGCTGTTTAATGTGCCAAACAGTAAGAGGAGGACCCTGACTGAGGGAGGGCCTAGTGGTCTGTGTGTAACATTGATAAGGCAGAGGTAAAGCTAAATGTGTCCCTACAGTGCAACACAGTAGAAAACTAGTGTATATAGATTCTGTGCAAGACAAAGCCTTGTTCACTGTGGGATATTTTAAAAATTCACTTTAAGTCCGATGTGGCTGAATGTCTACATTTACAATGAAGCTATGGTTGTTATTTTGAGTTTGTGTAGCAGTCTTACAGCTGAGAGAAAAATAAAAACATACTTGACAGAAAATCAGTGTTCTGAGTAGCAAATCATCAGCCCCTGTTGGCTGGAACTGTGGCTTTGAAAACTACGTGAAAACACTAAGGCATGGAGGAAGGCAGCTGTAGTGAGCTCGTATTCACTCCTATGGCTATCCCAGTTCTCCTTAGCATGCACCAGAGCAGATTTGAATTCAGTATTTAAATGCTCAGAGTTTGAACTGTCCCAGTATTGCTGTTACTTTGACATCATGTATCCAGTTCCACTTCATATCTATTTGACAGCCTCAGTTTCAGGGTCCATAAACAAATTCAAACATACAGTATGAATAATGAATGATTCTGTATTTACCATACGTCTGTGTGTTCAGGACTAGAGGTGTCGCTTTACAACAGAGGGGTTTGTCAAAAAGGTGACAGTGTAAGAAATCCCCCCACCTCTTTGTATCAAATGTCTTCAGGTGGATCAGCTATAAACAGTTTTGCCTTCAGATAGTTACACAACATGTCGTGTGAAGTAATTTGCTTCAAGAACACCCCTGCCTTACCTTTGTGAATTAGTTTGTGTTTATCTGTGTGTCACTGAGCTACAGCTGCACTGTGAATAAACACAGAGTGTAGTGTGAATATGGGCAATTTACTCATTCTTGTCAACAGTGCCATACTCTGATGAGCCAAAACAATATGAAGACAGGTGAAGTAAATAACACAGATTATCTTGTAACAGAGGCACATGTCCTAGCCTGCGACATATTACACAGTAGGTGAACAGTTGCTTTTTGTAGTCAGTGTGTTGGAAGGAGGAGAAACAGACAAGTAAAAAGACCAAAGTGACTTTGACAAGGGCCAAATCGCCATGACCAGACAAGTGGGTCAGAGCATCTCTGAACAACAAGGTTCATGGCTCATGAATCATGGGATGTTCCTTTTCCGTAATGGTGAGTACCCAGTGACGGTCAGAGAAGGGACAAACAATGAGATGATGACAAGGTGGTACTCAGACAGCAATCTTCAATTGCAGTCTGTTTTGTGACATAAACTCTGAATTTTAGGGATATAGAACACACTATTTTCAGTAGTACTGGATGTGAACTGTGCACCGCAGTCCAAAATGTCCCTAATTTATAGGCCTACTGGGCTGCCTGCAGTTGAATGGCAATCAAAACCCAGTTCCGGTTTAGAACTGGTTTCAAATTAGAATTGTACGCATACATGGTTATCAATCCATTTATGGCTACCATCATGTTTTTTAGAGAGTTTCTTGCACATCATGACTTAGACTCACTGTCAGAAACCTCAAACAAGGAGGAGTACTGGTGCTACTGTACTACATACTACTGTAAAATAATCAACACATCTGCAGTATGTTGAGGAGCAGCACAGTCAAACAGTCAAACAGCACATCTGTTACTGGTGGTAAATATCCTTTGTTATGACATTAGTCCTTCTCCATCTCCATGGCCTCACCGAACTCCTTCCATACTCGCCGTCACTGCCTGGGCTGCAACACGCTTGGCCCTGCGGTACCTAGGGAAGGTCTATGCCAGGGTGCTGGAGAGGAGGATCCGGCCGGTGGTCGAACCTCGGATCCAGGAGGAACAATGCGGTTTCCATCCTGGGCGTGGAACACTGGACCAGCTCTACACACTCTCGAGGGTGCTCGAGGGTTCATGGGAGTTTGCCCAACCAGTCCACATGTGTTTTGTGGACTTGGAGAAGGCATTCGACCGGTTCCCTCGTGACATCCTGTGGGAGGTGCTCCAGGAGTATGGGGTCCGGGGCCCTTTGCTGAGGGCTATCCGGTCTCTGTACAAACGGAGCAGGAGCTTTGTTCGCATTGCCGGTAGTAAGTCAGACCTGTTCCCAGTGCACGTTGGACTCCGGCAGGGCTGCCCTTTGTCATCGGTTCTGTTCTTTACTTTTATGGACAGAATTTCTAGGCGCAGCCAGGGGCCGGGGGAAGTCCAGTTCGGGAACCACAGGATTTCATCTCTGCTTTTTGCAGATGATGTTGTCCTGTTGGCTCCATCGAGCCAGGATCTCCAGCGTGCGCTGGGGCAGTTTGCAACCGAGTGTGAAGCGGCTAGGATGACAATCAGCACCTCCAAGTCCGAGGCCATGGTACTCAACCGGAAAAAGGTGGCTTGCCATCTCCAGGCCAGGGGAGAGATCCTGCCTCAAGTGGAGGAGTTTAAGTATCTCGAGGTCTTGTTCACGAGTGAGGGAAGGACGGAACGCGAGATTGACAGACGGATCGGGGCATCGGCAGCAGTAATGCGGTCGGTGTACTGGTCCGTTGTGGTGAAGAAGGAGCTAAGCCGGAAGGCGAAGCTCTCGATTTACCGGTCAATCTACGTTCCTACTCTCACCTATGGTCATGAGCTCTGGGTCATGACCGAAAGAACAAGATCGCGGATACAAGCGGCTGAAAGAAGCTTCCTCCGTAGGGTGGCCGGGTGCTCCCTTAGAGATAGGTTGAGGAGCTTGGTCACCCGGGAGGAGCTCGGAGTAGAGCCGCTGCTCCTCCATATTGAGAGGAGTCAGTTGAGGTGGCTCGGGAATCTGTTTCGGATGCCTCCTGGGCGCCTTCCTGGGGAGGTGTTCCGGGCATATCCTACCGGGAGGAGGCCCCGGGGAAGACCCAGGACATGCTGGAGGGACTATGTCTCCCGGCTGGCCTGGGAACGCCTCGGTGTCCCCCCGGTAGAGCTGGAGGAAGTGTCCAGGGAGAAGGAAGTCTGGGTATCCCTGATTCAGCTACTGCCCCTGCGACCCGGCCCCGGATAAGCGGAAGAAGATGGATGGATGGATGGATGGATGACAACATTAATGGCAGGCAGGCTAAGCAGATCTTTGTTTGCCCAAGAAAAATGAATACTGCACAAATATTCTCATTTCAACCATTTTAATAGATGACAGACTTTTTACAGATAGCTCTGAGGCTGTATTTACACTGAAAGCATTGTGCGTGCAATGCATAGCGCCTTGTACAAGACTCACATTCATGTCTGTACCAGGTGCGTGGTCACTCATGCACTGGAAGTGATTTGTTTGCAGAGAGAGGAGCCTACTGGAACACAACTGGGAAAAAACCATACAACTGCATTGTAACCCATGGGTCAGGGGATGAGTTTTAGGTACGGGAGTTTCAAATGACTGACAACACAGCACTTTTTTCTCTTGTGCAGCAAACTAATAAAAAGAGCAGCACTTTCTGACAGAACTGAATGTTCAGTTAGATTGATATAAAAATGATAGATTGTGTGTTTTAGCTGTGTTTTTTGAGGTATGTCTCTACTTTGATAGAATTCTGTGGAATATTATGTTCAGACTCTGATCATAAAATAGCTACACTGAAAACCTGTGTAGGTCTAGTGTTTCTTCCACACAGAAACCTGATCAAGAATCAATAAGGGAACTGATAAAGAATTGGACTGAATTGGACTAAGCAGACTCAACAAATGCATTGGAATCAATAAAATCTTATCTATTCCCATCATTAGCAGTTGGTCATTATAAATAAAGTGTAAGAAAAACTTTATTAATCTCTGAAGGTCAGTAATAAAAGTAGTGAGCAACAGTCCAGTTCATGTTAATTAGCTATCTGCCATTGTCTAAGGTGTTGTAGAGCCTGATGGCAGTGTGGATGAAGGATCTCCTGTATGGTTCAGTCCTGCAGCTCAGTGAGGTGAGTCGTCCACTGCAGCTGCTTCTCTGCTCCATCAGGATGTTGTGAAGGGAGTGATCAGTGTTTTCCAGGATGGTCTCTACCTTTGTCTGTGAGCGTCTCTCCACCACAGCCTGCAGTGAGTCCAGCCTCATTCCAAATGAAATGTCATTTGAAATGCCACTGAACCAGCTTTTTGCACCAGTTTGTACAGCTGCCTTGCATCCTTCTGTTTTATGCTGCCTCCACAGCAGACTGCAGCATAAAACAGCACACTAGCTGCTATAGTATGTTAAAACATGTTAGCCTAAACGTTTAGGTAGGATGGCACATGATTGATAGAGAAAGTGCATATATATTATTATAATGTTAAAAATTTCACATAGTGTATTCCATAACTCTACAACAGCTCAACAAGAATGAACGTGATGACCCCTCCATGTGTTGTCTGACAGTAGAAGCTAATTAGGCCACACAACCATCTGTAACAGCAGCAGCGGAGTCATTCAGCAAACAGCACAGTCTCTGTGATTAGAAAAGACAAGTTGGTAGAATTTCAACTTTCCATGGTGCTGTGAAAACTTCCCCCCCTGCTCTTTCCCCTTCATTGCATCTGTGCTTAGATTAGGGTTGATCCATCTGAAAGTTGAAGTACAATCAGCAGTTCATCCATGTGTGGGGAAGCACTGAAGCACAGCACAGAACTGTGGTAGGCTACATAACTTGGGGGGATTATAACCACAGAACTATCAGGGACCCATTTCCACTGTGGCTCACTATTACAAGACAGGACAAGGCAAAACCTCTGAACAACATGTAGGAGACAAACCAAAGCATGGGAGAGTGCTGTGCCCAATTTGTCACTCTGAGGAGCAGCATCCAGTACTGTGTGCATTCCTACATTATGATTAATGTAGGAGAAATTTCTAATAGTCACTAAATTATGTTCTAATCTTATTCTGAGATGACTTGTCTGCTCTAAAACATGACTTTTGTCTGGTTATTATGCAACATTGTTTAACATGCCTTTAAAAACAAACAGCATGTATATTCTTCTTTTAAATATGTTTTTCTTATCACTACAACACTGGGGCAATCATTTGCTCTATAATCCAATAAAAGGACAGTTGTTTCCTTAATTACATGTGTCGTGCAAGGACATGCAGCTTTTATCTCTGACATTTACTATGGTACGGTATCACATTCAGTATGTTGTTATCGCGTTTATGTTTAGGGTCACTGTTACAAGATTCTCATTTTAAATTGGGACATACATCAAACATTTCAGCAGCTGTTTTGCTGTTACACTGCCCAACTTGTACAAAATGGATTCTGTTAGTGAAGCTGTGTGTGCTTTTTACATCCCAAAATATGTACAGGCATCTGAAAATCAAATAGTAAGTCTAGATGTCATCGTCAGATGGTGTCAGTCTGTATAAACATGAATTCAGCGTTAAACAATGACAAGTTTAGTGACAGTTGTGGAGTGTGATGGCAGGAGAGACAAAGGACGTGTAGTCTCTCCTTCATGCACTGTGGGTGTAGCAGCTTGTTGCTGGAGGTTCTGCTCAGAACACTCAGGGTGTCCTGTAGGGGTAGGAGTTGTTGTTCATTATGGCCAACAGCGTGATCCTCACTCTTACCCCCAACCTCCTCTACTGAGCCCAAAAGGCAACCCAGAATTAAGCTGGCCTTTTTCATAAGTTTTCTGCTGCTGTGGTACCACTGCCCCAGCAGTGTCATAAAAAAGTGTGAGAAGTGAGAGTCCAAAGGATCTTAGTATCCTGCCCGTAGGCATTTTTGTACCAAACAGTTCCTGGGAATCAGTTCTAGTATGAATGTTCACATTCACACTACGTATAGAAATGATGAAATAACATAAGGTGGCTGATGGTTGCTATAGCAAGGTCACTTCTGCATCACATTCAACACTTGTGAAATTTCTAATTTTTCACTTTGATCCATCAAGATCTCTCTGAAATAAGTGCCTTTGTCTCATAGGCTCAATAAAGCCCAGGCATCACTCCATTTCCCCCCACTGTTAAAATGAACTTAAATCAAAATAGTGGTGGCCAGTGCCTCATTGGTCTAGTATTGTTCGTCACTCATGGTTCCTGTTGTACTGAGAAGTACCTACTCTAAAGTAGGGAACTTCTCAGTTCCTGCAGTGCAGACAAACAAAAAAATGGTAACCTTCTCCAAAAGTTCCAAGAAATTTGAAATGGTTCCTCTGATATATATATATATATATATATATATATATATATATATATATATATATATATATATATATATATATATATATATATGTCTGCTCAGTCTTTATGTCCCTCCCTAGACATTCACTGGTTTTGTTGGGGTCTGTTTATTCCTGTGAACATCCACCACCAACTCTTTGGTCATACTCTTATTGAGCTGGAGGCCCTTCTGCTGACACCACTGAGCGTTACAAGACAAAAACAGATATAGGGCAAATGAAACAAGGGGCAGGCCATATAAGCTTAGTAGGACAGATCTGTGGGCAGACAACCACCTGAACCATCTGGATGTGAATTTCTTCCTCTTTACTCCACAAGATTGGTCACTATCTTTTGAAAGTTTTCTTCCTTTTTCTTCTTTATGTAGTACACCCTGCATCAATCTTAATATTTTCTATTCTTTTTTCCCTTCTGGCCTTGAGCACAATAAACTGGTGCAGTTTGACAAAAATTAGTTCAGAAGTTGGTGTATGATAAGATAATAAACAAAAAAATCCATCAGCTAATGTTCTTACAGTGACAGTGTAAATGTAAATAAATACCCCAGTTTTATCAGTAAACTTTGTACCATGACATATACAATATATCAGCTTTAATTTTGTCTGTCAAGTGATTGACAGCAGAGTGTAATTTAATGTAGCAGCAATATGAAAACACTCAGCACTAACACAGTGAGATAATAACAATGCAGAAACCCTGATAAAACTAAATGGGTGCTCACTTTGATGGATGATCAAGCCAGGGCAATTTTAAAGGCTGCCTCTAATTTTTTATTCTGTACAAGACTGGAAGGATGTAAACACATTCTTATGGAAGTTGAGGACCCAGACCAGACAAATCTCTAGAACTGCATTCTTTCACCTACACAACATTTCCAAAATTAGGAACATCCTGTCTCAAAATGATGCAGAAAAACTAGTCCATGCATTTGTTACAGTGGGTACGGAAAGTATTCAGACCCCTTTAAATTTTTCACTCTTTGTGTCATTGCAGCCATTTGCCAAAATCAAAAAAGGTCATTTTATTTCTCATTAATGTACACTCAGCACCCCATCTTGACAGAAAAAAACAGAAATGTAGAAATTTTTGCAAATTTATTAAAAAAGAAAAACTGAATTATCACATGGTCATAAGTATTCAGACCCTGTGCTCAGTATTGAGTAGAAGCACCCTTTTGAGCTAGTACAGCCATGAGTCTTCTTGGGAATGATGCAACAAGTTTTTCACATCTGGATTTGGGGATCCTCTGCCATTCTTCCTTGCAGATCCTCTCCAGTTCTGTCAGGTTGGATGGTGAACGTTGGTGGACAGCCATTTTCAGGTCTCTCCAGAGATGCTCAATTGGGTTTAGGTCAGGGCTCTGGCTGGGCCAGTCAAGAACGGTCACAGAGTTGTTCCGAAGCCACTCCTTTGTTATTTTAGCTGTGTGCTTAGGGTCATTGTCCTGTTGAAAGGTGAACCTTCAGCCCAGTCTGAGGTCCTGAGCACTCTGGAAGAGGTTTTCTTCCAGGATATCTCTGTACTTGGCCGCGTTCATCTTTCCTTCAATTGCAACCAGTCGTCCTGTCCCTGCAGCAGAAAAACACCCCCACAACATGATGCTCCCACCACCATGTTTCACTGTAGGGATTGTATTGGGCAGGTGATGAGCAGTGCCTGGTTTTCTCCACACATACCGTTTAGAATTAACGCCAAAAAGTTCAATCTTGGTCTCATCAGACCAGAGAATCTTATTTCTCATAGTCTGGGAGTCCTTCATGTGTTTTTTGGCAAACTCTATGCAGGCTTTCATGTGTCTTGCACTGAGGAGAGGCTTCCGTTGGGCCACTCTGCCATAAAGCCCCGACTGGTGGAGGGCTGCAGTGATAGTTGACTTTGTGGAACTTTCTCCCATCTCCCTACTGCATCTCTGGAGCTCAGCCACAGTGATCTTTGGGTTCTTCTTTACCTCTCTCACCAAGACTCTTCTCCCACGATTGCTCAGTTTGGCTGGACGGCCAGGTCTAGGAAGAGTTCTGGTCGTCCCAAACTTTTTCCATTTGAGGATTATGGAGGCCACTGTGCTCTTAGGAACCTTGAATGCTGCAGAAATTCTTTTGTAACTTTGGCCAGATCTGTGCCTTGCCACAATTCTGTCTCTGAGCTCCTTGGGCAGTTCCTTCGACCTCACGATTCTCATTTGCTCTGACATGCACTGTGGGCTGTAAGGTCTTATATAGACAGGTGTGTGCCTTTCCTAATCAAGTCCAATCAGTTTAATTAAACACAGCTGGACTCCAATGAAGGAGCAGAACCATCTCAAGGAGGATCAGAAGAAATGGACAGCATGTGAGTTAAATATGAGTGTCACTGCAAAGGGTCTGAATACTTATGACCATGTGATATTTCAGTTTTTCTTTTTTAATAAATTTGCAAAAATTTCTACATTTCTGGTTTTTTCTGTCAAGATGGGGTGCTGAGTGTACATTAATGAGAAATAAAATGAACTTTTTGGATTTTGGCAAATGGCTGCAATGATACAAAGAGTGAAAAATTTAAAGGGGTCTGAATACTTTCCGTACCCACTGTACCTCAAGGCTAGATTACTGTAACTCATTACTATCTGGATGTCCTAGTATCTCCATAAAAAGCCTCCAGTTAATCCAGAATGCTGCAGCCAGAGTCCTGACAGGAACTAGCTAGAGAGATCATATTTCTCCTATATTGGCTTCTCTTCATTGGCTCCCTGTAAAATACAGAATAGAATTTAAAATCCTTCTTCTCACATACAAATCCCTTCATGATCAAGCTCCTTCATACCTTAAAGACCTCATAGTACCATATTATCCCAATAGACCACTTTGCTCTCAGAATGCAGGTCTACTTGTGGTTCCCAGAGTTTCCAAAAGCAGAATGGGAGGCAGAGCCTTTAGCTATCAAGCTCCACTCCTGTGGAACCAGCTCCCAGTCTGGGTTCAGGAGGCAGACACTCTCTGTACTTTTAACATACATGGAACGCCATAACCAAGTGGCCGGCATAGTGTACAGGAACATCTGTGCCGAGTATGGGCTGGAGGTCCCAAGGTCAAAATGGGACACGCCTCCAAAGGTGAGGGAGAATGACCGAGCTAAGATCCTGTGGGACTTCCAGATACAGACCGACAAACAGGTGATGGCTAACCAACCGGACATAGTAGTGGTGGACAAATAGCAGAAGAAAGCCGTAGTGGTAGATGTAGCAATCCCAAGTGACAGCAACATCAGAAAGAAGGAACACGAGAAGCTGGAGAAATACCAAGGGCTTAAAGAAGAGCTAGAAAGGATGTGGAAGGTGAAGGCAACAGTGGTCCCCGTGGTAATCGGCACCCTCGGGGCTGTGACCCCCAAACTGGGAGAGTGGCTCCAACAGATCCCAGGAACAACATCAGAGATCTCAGTCCAGAAGAGCGCAGTGCTAGGAACAGCTAAGATACTGCGAAGAACCCTCAAACTCCCAGGCCTCTGGTAGAGGACCAGAGATTGAGGAAGACACACACACCACCCATAGGGGTGAGATGGGAAATAATTTTTTTTTTATATATACATTGTGAGTAAGATGGACACCTGGAACCTCCGTAGGCGGTTACCAAGACTAAGTGATGTACCCTCTGAAAGTCTAGTAGAATATGTGAAGGCAGCATTACAAACAATCCCTACTGCATCGGAGAGCGATGGAATACTTAGTGAATAGCTCAGGCAACAGAAGCCCGATGCAGAGAAAGAGGAGCTGTCACGGTGAAGGCGATGTGTGTGAAGCAACACAGAGGACCCAAGTGCAGATGCTAGTTCGAGTCTTTCTTTATTATCGAAGAGAAGGGGGAGAGACGGGGAGCAGCCGACTGAGAAGGTTACACTGTGTGGCTGGCGGAAGATCGTGCTGCCGGCGTGCAGGGCAGGTAGGTGTGCTGGAGCGCTGGCCGGGGCGACGGGGTCCACAGGCAACGAGGAGGAAACTGGCAGTCAGGGCAGGCAGACGGACGAACTGGCGACGCGATCAGGGAGGACCAGAGCCTTTATTGGTGGTGTGCGGAATAATTGGTTGGCGTGCCGTCCTGCCTCACGCACCTGTGCCTTGTTAACCTAAAGGAGGGAGAGAGAGAGAGAGAGAGAGAGAGAGAGAGAACACAGGGACTGGACCTGCCGCCTCATGACAGGAGCAAGAAGCATCATGGCAGGACAAACCCCTGCACGGTATGTACCACCGACAGATACAAGAAGTGGCTGATATCGAAAAGTCCTACCAGTGGCTGGAAAAAGCTGGACTGAAAGACAGTGCAGAGGCAGTAATCATAGAAAGAAGAACTAGAAAAGATGTGGAAGGTAAGAGCAACAGTGGTCCCCGTGGTAATTGGCCCCCCTCGGGGCTGTGAACCCCCAGTGGATTCCAGGAACAACATCAGAGCTCTCAGTCCAGAAGAGTGCAGTGCTAGGGACAGCTAAGATACTGCGAAGAACCCTCAAACTCCCAGGCCTCTGGCAGAGGACCTGAGATTGAGGAAGACACACACACCACCCATAGGGGTGAGAAGGGAATTTTTTTTTTATATATATGTGTATATATATACTGTATATATATATATATATATATATATATATATATATATACAGGATTTATATATTTATTTATATATATATATATATATATATATATATATATATATATATATATAAATAAATATATAAATGTTGTCCCTTCTTTCCCTGAACTGGCAAGTCTGACACCATCATTGAATTACCAGTTTATTAATTATGGCCTGTAGGTCGCAGTACAATATAATGAAGTCAAGCACCACAATAAATCTGTCTTTGTAAAGCTTAAAGAAATAAGTCAAAGGTTTGGGAATTATGCTTACTCTCTGTTTTGCCAAGATTTCTGTGACGATCACTACTAATGTAATTTCTGTGTATTAACTTTAAAACTAAGGCCATCTCAGCTATTCATTAAGGAAACAACAGGATGTTCAAATAAGGCAGGTTAACAAAAGTATATCACTGCTATTTAAAAAAAAAATGAACTAAACACTAAAGCAGCTGCCAACATTAAGGCAAAATACTTGTTCGGCAAATTGCTGCACATTGAGATTTAATATTTGGAAAAGGGAATGCAAAGCTAAAAATAAGTTCAAGTTGTTTTTTCTGGCTTACAAAGACACGTCTGTGCAGTTTATTATTTTTACTGAACCTCCATAATGGTCCCAGATGTCGTCACTAACATTTCTCCCACCCAGTTTATAGTGGTACACCACTCAGCTAAGGCCTTATTTTAAAATCAGTTGCCATACTCACATGCACACACTCACAAGAACAGTGCTGACGCAGCAAAGACTCAGGTCAGGGGAAATGTCCTTTATACCTCTGCAACAATATCCAAACCCATTTATTATTTATCATATCCTAATGTGTGTGTGTGTGTGTGTGCGTGCTCTTTTGTAAATTTAGCTGGACAAAATAGAGGAGAGTCACGTGTTATAACTGGTAATAGAAAAGCTCAGCTAAAAGTGTAATAATCTTGTTAGCATAACACAACTCTCATTAAGGTAAATCCTCTGAGTGTGTGAGTGTGGTAAGTTTTCTTATTGTTAATGTAATGTGGGTTAAAAATGTTTGTCTTTCAGCAGGCACTGGTGATTTGACCTTAAGAGCAGGGGAGGGACTGTGTTGCAAATGGAGAGCTACTTTCTTTAATCAACAGAAATCAGCCCAGGTCTTGTTAATCCATGGTCTTTACACTTGTAGTCAGTTTATTTGTCATGAGGACAACCCCATACCCTTGCTTGTCTAACCCTGATGGGGTTAGACAACCCTCAAGGTTGCACATATATAACAGATGACCTGCATTGTAAGCTTTGTAGTGTGGCCTGTATTTGCATTTAACAGATAAGGATGGTCATAATGAAAGATGCCTTTGAGCTGCATCAAGGGAAATTAACAATTTAATGTGTTTTATCACACTAAGTTTCCCAGCTTTGTGGCAGTGGAATGCTGAATCAATTCAGCACCCCTTCAAACTTCTTTTTATGTACAATCCCTGCACTTGACAACTATGATGTTCCAAAGGTTAGGGAAAGGTTTTGATTATCATTAAAAAAAACAAACAAATAGAAATAGCAAATCTGTGATTGGACACAATATTTAGTGCGTTGTAGTATTCAAGATCCCTTCCAGGCATATAAGACATCTAAAAATCTAAAAAAGATGTATTTTTAGTAGTAGTCCAGTGTTAGTGTATGTGCAATAGATGTTTCAAGTTTTGATCTGCACATGAGTTTGTTTCCAAGCTAGTTTTAATGTCACATGAATCATGTTTCCATGTACACGTCTTGTATGTATGGTGAGCACAGACTACTATTTTCAGCAGATACTGTCCTATGATGTTAAACCCTGCACACTAAAGGTCACACATCTAAATAAAGGAACAAGTAAAACACATTTGTTTGCTGTGTGACTTTAAAATCATATGCCTAGCACATGCTTCCATCCCTCACTGTGATGTCTAGAAGTTTACTTTCTGCCTTGCTGCAAAGGAACACAATGCTTCCAGCACATGCATCCAACATTTTCACTGGACATAAATCAGGACGTGTATAACTGTCCAATATGAATGTTAAATGATAAAATGGTGACACATGTTATACATGTTGCACTTATTTCTATCATCTACATAGAGTGAAGGCTTCTGTTGATATTACAATCAGCATAAGAGTAACCCCAAGTGGCTAGTGTAGGTTACAGTAAAACACCATTACAGTTCTTAAGTTCTTTTCTTCCCATGGCACACAAACAAACTACTGTGTATGCTGTGTATAGTGCGCAAACACATACACAGTGGACACTGACTATGTAATACCTCCTCACTGCCCAGAGCATTTGGATGCAGCCAGCTGAATCAGTCTGCCCCTCAAAAAAGCATTATTGGTCTAAATGATTGGATTGCTTAAGGGTAGTGATGCTTAAATTGCCATTTTATCACAACCTGCTGGAGTAGATGTGTGCACAGCTCCTCAGACTCTTCTCTGATGACATTACTAGAAGCAGCTCTATCGTGACTGACACCTACTGAAGAGAAATCTCTTTAATATACTCAGAAGAGCTTTGGAAAGGGCTTGAAGAACCTCTTGGAGGGGACGTGGATGCTTTACGGATCAGTTCATTCTTTCTCCCTGCAGAAACATTTGCAGGAGACAAAAACAACACATTACATGGAAATTGTGTTTTCTTTTTTAGCAGAAAAAGAAGACCCCTAATGAACAATGTGTCTTATCTTTCACAATTTATTTACAAAATATTTTTGTCAACTTGAAATAGTAGTTTATGCTTATGTACTCTGATCAGGTCCTTCCGCCATAGGTTCTGTAGTTCTGGACATGTAGGACTGCAATATTAGCAAATGAGGATGAAAGGAGAGATGGTGACTTGTAATTGTTGGTACAGACTCACTAAAATATCTGGTTCTTGCATTAAGAATTCATCTTAAAAGTGCAAAAAACAATATTTTCACTTTAACAGTAGAAACAAAGGTGAAAGGTGTAAATAATGATGAACCCACAGAATTTTTACCCAACTCATGCAGTTCCCCTGAGCTTTATGTATTTTAGTGACATAGAGTTTATTTTTGATTTTACAGTCAGCAAAAGTACTATTATGATTCACTCTTATATCTCTTTCAGGTGGTTGAAATGACACAAATGACAGGCAAAGTTAATGAGTAGCTGAAGAACAGCATTTTTATAGGTCAGGGATTTAGCAGAGACTAAAAACAGCTAAAAGGAGAGTAAATGGTGGACTTAGGTGGCCACTGAGCTGATTCCAAAGATGTGATTAGAGCTGCAAAAAACAACTCTTTTAATTATTAATTGGTCGATTGTGTTTTTGACTATTGAATTAATCAGATTTTTATAGACTTTCACTCTCTGCCATGTCACCATGTGCTGTGACAAAAACCTACATCACTAGAGCTAACTAGGTGATCATTATGCTAATTTAGTTACCGTTAATAATCAATTTTAATCAATTTTATTAATTAGTTGTTGCAGCCCAAGTAATAATGTTACTCTTTGGCTGCTGGATATGTCAGTGATATGTTTATTACTTGTACCATTTCCTCTATGGAGCCAAACAACTATGTTAAATGAAAATGCTGGTCATTATCTACAGTATCTCACAGAAGTGAGTACACCCCTCACATATTTGTAAATAATTTATTATATCTTTTCATGTGACAACACTGAAGAAATGACACTTTGCTACAATGTAAAGTAGTGAGTGTACAGCTTGTATAACAGTATAAATTTGCTGTCTCCTCAAAATAACTCAACACACAGCCATTACTGGCTAATCCGCTGGCAACAAAAGTGAGTACACCCCTAAGTGAAAATGTCCAAATTGGGCCCAAAGTGTCAATATATTGTGTGACCACCATTATTTTCCAGCACTGCCATAACCCTCTTGTGCATGGAGTTCACCAGAGCTTCACAGGTTGCCACTGGAATCCTCTTCCCCTCCTCCATGATGACATCACAGGGCTGGTGGATGTTAGAGACCTTGCACTCCTCCACCTTCCGTTTGAGGATGCCCCACAGATGCTCAATAGGGTTTAGGTCTGGAGAGATGCTTGGCCAGTCCATCACCTTTACCCTCAGCTTCTTTAGCAAGGCAGTGGTCATCTTGGAGGAGTGTTTGGGGCCATTATCATGCTGGAATACTGTCCTCCTGCCCAGTCTCCGAAGGGAGGGGATCATGCTCTGCTTCAGTATGTCACAGTACATGTTGGCATTCATGGTTCCCTCAATGAACTGTAGCTCCCCAGTGCCGACAGCACTCATGCAGCCCCAGACCATGACACTCCCACCACCATGCTTGACTGTAGGCAAGATACACTTTTCTTTGTACTCTTCACCTGGTTGCCGCCAGACACGCTTGACACCATCTGAACCAAATAAGTTTATCTTGGTCTCATCAGACCACAGGAGACGGTTCCAGTAATCCATGTCCTTAGTCTGCTTGTTTTCAGCAAACTGTTTGTGGGCTTTCTTGTGCATCATCTTTGGTCGACCATGGCGAGGCCTGTTCTGAGTAGAACCTGTCCTGTTAAACCGCTGTATGGTCTTGGCCACTGTGCTGCAGCTCAGTTTCTGGGTCTTGGCAGTCTTCTTATAGCCTAGGCCATCTTTACATAGAGCAACAATTCTTTTTTTCAGATCCTCTGAGAGTTCTTTGCCATGAGATGTCATGTTGAACTTCCAGTGACCAGTATGAGAGACTGAGAGTGATAACACCAAATCTAGCACACCTGCTCCCCATTCACACCTGAGACCTTGTAACAATAACGAGTCACATGACACCGGGGAGGGAAAATGGCTAATTGGACCCAATTTGGACATTTTCATTTAGGGGTGTACTCACTTTTGTTGCCAGCGGTTTAGACATTAATGGCTGTGTGTTGAGTTATTTTGAAAACTAAGTCAAGTTAGTTTGACAGCTTATGTTTACCATCTAGCCATAGATGTAAAATAGTGTACAGGACTGTCTTGTTTTTGTAAAAAGCATAATATGAGCTGGAAACTGTAATGTACAAAATAAACAAACAAATAAGTAAAAAAATAAAACCACGATAAAGTTCAGTAGTTATAATATTTCTAAGGGAATTTTTGGACGTTAATTTGTGATGTGTGTATATTAAACTAACACAACCTTTGGCATCGTACCCTGACTCCACACTGCCAAGACTCCACATGAAGTTTAATAAGCCATTTGATAATTAGAACACAGATTGTGTGAAGTAGAGCTACAAGTTCATCAAGCAGCCAGGGAGAACAGCTTTCTTCATCGAGAAATAAATTTAGTTTGCAGCCAGCTCTATTAGATCTTTATTTGGCAACACATGGGAAAAAATGGACTTTTCAAACATGCTTTAAAAAAAAAACAAAACTAAGATTCATCATCATTTATGACTCCATCCTCATTTTCATTGTATACACACAGTGGTACAAAACAATGAAACAAAGTTAGCAGCTCTTAAGACGCCTAAATGGACAATGAATAATAGGACAAATAGTAAAGAGCTGTGATAAATAATAACTAAATAAACAGTTAAAAAGCATTTAAAGAGTAGTGCGTTTTAAAGTCAGAGGCAGTTCCCTGTTCCAGTATTATACTATACTAGACAGCATATAGAGCTGTGAGGACATGTATGTTACAGCAATATACACAGATAGTAGCAAATTTATCTGATGCATGTCAAACTAGTCGGCATACTGCTGTCATATTTTCCAGCTTTGATGGTGGTCAGTGCTCCAGAAAAGCCCTTTTTATTACCCAGGATTGACACATCCCTGCAAGTGTACCCTGCGTCTCTTGTCAGGTGCCTGTTGTCTTCTGTGGCCTTACCAGGTGTCACAGTGGACAAGAGGGAAATTATTGTAGTGGTAAAAACCAATCAGAAACCAATGAGCTGCAGGCATGGCTGTAAAAGGGTAATATAAAAGCAGATATTTGCTGCCATAGCCAAAAAGACCTGAACCTCCTTTGGTGGGGAAAGTGAAACAACACACAAATAATTGATAAATTCAGGACGGGAATCCAGGTTCACTTTACATTTACAGATATACTCAGGCATTTTTCAAGATCTCTTCTCTGGAGCACAGGGCATGTAGAAACTCAGCTTGACTGACATCTCCCTGCCTTGTGCACATACATTTCTAGCGGCTTTTCAAACCTGGACATTGAAAATCTGTGGAAACGCTTCACCCCAAGTAGGTGCAGATTTACTGGCCTCAACAAAGAAAGTTAAAAAAAATCAATGACTTCCATTGAATTTAGAGACATCTCACCAGCAGCCACTTTTTCTGCCAGTTCTCATGCATTTTTGCCTGGTAATCTTTGCTACTTAACCCTAAATCCTAAATTGAAAGTGAAACTGAGTCTGATGAAGATGTAATTATTTTACAATATTTGGTCATAAACCAAAGTACTGGACAGATTTAAATTTGATTTAATGGTAGTGCTAAATGAAAAGTCAGGGGATTGTCAAAGTCAGTTATTCCCTATCGAATAAACAGAATTAATCGCCACTGAATTTATTGCTCGGAAACATTTTATTTTGAAAACTTTTTTGAAATTTCTGTTGTTTCACCTTATTCCCCGGTTATGAGCACTTAAAGTTACTATGAAGTAACACTTTGTGTTTCAGTACATCACTGACTATTTTTCTTCCCATAGCTTCTTGATTCTTGGCTCACAGAATAGTAAAGAAATAATTCTCTACCCATCCCTCTTCGGGGGGTCAGAGGTCAACTATGTGCTGGTATTCAGGGATTCTGTTTTGCTCAAGGACACCTAGGAGGCAGAAACATACTGAATCCAATTCCTTTGCATTTTATTAAATCTCTATGCTTTGATGCTGTGTGGTGTTTGCTGTCTGGTGGGAAGATTGCGGCGCATCTGTTTGTTAAAGGTGCTTTATAAATACACTCCACTTGACTTGATTTGAAAGATGGACTGTGCAAATAAACAGAGTGGAGCTGATGTCTGCAGACCCTTCACGATCAATTGTACCTGGGGCCACTGGTTGCCATAGAAACTCTATCCTCATTATAAAAGATTGGCAAAGGTGAAGCAGAGAAAATCTGAAGAAAAATGGAGAGAGGAACAAAAACAAACCAGAGAACAATGGCACAAGGCTATAAAGAATCAGTGGGAGAGCTAAGATAGATGGTCTAAAACAATATGCAAATTAAAGGAAACATGTTTCAGTTTTGTCACTGAGGTATCTGACCATCCAAACGGACTCAATGGCTTTTTAACCTGCTGTATTTCTGGCACAATAGATGCTGTTGTCATGGTTCCCCTTTTGGGATTTCCTGCCAGGGACCTTTACCCTGAAAAGACTTCCTTTTTTCCCCTGCACTGGTCCCTGGCAGCTTCACACTAACCTAATTGATGTCACTTGTGGTTAATTGCCTTTTGTTTCCCCTCTATTTAACTGCCCTGTTTCCCTTTGTGTTTGCGTAAGCATTAATTATTGATTACTGCAGATAGCAAGAGTTTTGTATTGTGTGTATGCTACCGTTTTATTCGCTAGTTTCCCGTCTCATTCGTTGATTTTCAGTTTTCCCGTTTCATTCGGCTCTGCTCTTTGTGTTATTATTCCCCATGCCCTGGTGATCCCAGGAGGAATAAATCCTTTTTGTGTTCTGCATTTGGGTCCTACCTCTCCTCCTTCTCTCTAACACATAACAGATGTGTACAGAACAGAGCAACATAGTTGATTTACAGATTTATGAAGAACATGATTTGGAAGGATGTTGAAAAATTTTGTTTGACTAAAGTAAAAGAAACTTCACGCTCTAGGTTTCTGCATTGCCCTCACACCCTTTCCTCAGTGATTGTAGTTCAATAAGCAAACTTTACAAATACACTTGGATGTCATTTTGAGTGATTTATGGGGGTTCATACTATTTCAACTTCTTGTACAGCCTGGTCTATTTTTTTTCCACATATAGGAGAGCATGATATTCAAGTTTTATTTCTTTATCATACTCAATAAAACAATGTAACTCATTAAAAGTATCAGCAACAAACTGGATATGCCTCAGCACAGTCTGGAAATATGCCTTGAGTAGTTTCTCTCTTTAGAAAGGAATTAGTATTTTGGTCTAATTCTTTCTTTGGTAATTATTTCAGTTTTACTTGAATAAATACACTGAGAGATAAATATAGTCTTGCTTAAAGGTCCAAAGACAAAATGCAAGCAACATGATCAGCATGTCCTTTCATCTCCTGCAGAGGCAGGTGACTAGAGCTGTTTTTACACAGCTTTGCACTGACTTAAAACCAAATCCATCAGAAGATTCTGTATGAATATAATTTGTCAGTCTGAAGGAGAGCAAATTACTGAGCCATCTCTAGCCCACCTAAAACAGCCCGAGCAGAACCAGATCTATTCAAGCTGAATGAAGGTGGGTGCATATGGCAAACATCACAAAAAACATTCCCTCACCTTACCGTCAGAGCTACCGTGTAATCACTGAGGCGAGTAATGCTGAAATCATTTACAGAACTGCAAATGTAAGGTGTGAAAAGCACACAAAAATACTGGTAGACAGAAGCTGCCCCATTATTCTGGGCTCCGAACACCGATTGCAGTTACAAGCTGAGTAAGGATGATGAAACCCAGCAAATATGTAAAAACTCAACAGATGTGTTTCCATTGGCAAACGTCTGAGCTCCCTTATAAAACTACCAGTTTGATATTATTGCATTGTTTTATTTGTTGTGCTGCAAAGTGAAAGACAAGAAACACAAAAGCAAATTCATTTTTCTTCAGGAATAAGGATAAGCATCAGTGGTGAGCTTATTTCTAACAAATGACTATATTAATCATTTATCATTTAACATAATTCACACACCCATTTCAACCAGACAGGTCACAACATTAAAGATTAATGAAGCTAAAAGGCAGGAGAGATAACATTTCACAGAAAGTATGTGTGGGTGTCATAAAATCCCATGGTACTCCTGGACTTTCTTCACAGCTAACCATTTTATCTACTGGTTTAACGACATCACTGACGCTGGAGTCCAGTTTGGCTCTAGACATTAAAACAGATCCATATATAAATACAACTTAGAAACTCATAGGAGTTTGAAAAATGGTACTTAAAGCATCAAGACACACAGAGAAAAGCAGATGCACATAAACACAGCTGCATGTGACTACTGACATTTATCCCAGATAATGTCGAGCTGAAAAACAGGGACAGTCTCAGCTGATTGTCTCATCATCATCATGCAGTGGCACTGTGCACTCAGGCAGACACTATGTTGTGTGAATTGGATAAAAGTGTCTGCAGACGTATGAACAAACATCATTTTTGTAAGTATGTGATCACTTCTGTGGGTGTACAGACATGTTATCATGTTATGATAAGAATTTGCTTAAATGAACCGCTGCAATCGGACAGCATTAATTTAGAAATTATGTGACTCAGTGTGTGTTTGGTTATGTGTGTGCATGAGTCCTGTGATTGTAGTAAATGGGTAGCAGGGGGGTCATTATGCTGTGGAAAACATCTGCGTCTCTGCTCTTTTATTTTTTTTACTTAATGTCCAATTATAATAATCACTTTAGACACACACAGACTCATGCACATACACACTCATACAACAAAATGTACATTAGTTTCAGCTCTAATTAAAGTCACTGAGAGACAACAGCTATGGAAAAAGTTCTTAATATGGTCTTGGCACTTCATTTTTGTCAGCCAGATTAGTATCTAAATACATCTGTGATATTTGTGGTGACTCTTTCAAAGACATTAAATGGAGGACAGAAAATACATTGAAATCCTTTGTGTTCACCCAATTATTTGCTAATGTCCCAGCATCTATCCACATCTATCCAGATTCACCAAATGCACTGAAGTGGTTTCTGAGGACAGGGAGACAGCAGTTTCTGTCACTGATTGATCTGACCATGATTCAACATGTTAGGCTGAAAAGTGGCCAGTGGTAGGCTGGGTAGTGTCAATAATTTCATAATACAATACGTATCACAATACAGACCTTACAATACGTGATACACTACATATTATGATGTATCACAATACACCATGTCTCGATTAAAATAACAATGTATTTACCTAAAATTAAACTTAAAAGATTGTCATTTATATTTCTAGTTTTTCTTTAAATTCTCTTTAAAACCAACAAATATGACAATATGGCACTACAGGGCATTATTCCCCAACAAAAATACTCTTCAAACTGGTAATCTTTCTTTTTGAAAACAAAAACTTAAGGACTGCTTCGAATAATTGTTATCTTTGTTTTCTTAATGTGCTTTTATGTTTTATTTTAATTTACTTTACTTGATTTAAATTTATTTTATGTTAAATGTCTTTATTTTTAAATGCTCTTTTCAATGCTTTTAATGCTTTTAATGTAATTATATGCCTTGTAAAGTACTTTGAATTGCGTAGTGTATGAAAGGTGCTATACAAATAAATTTGCCTTTGCCTTTGCCTTTGCTTACTTTTGATCAAACTTTAGATCTCTAGACGCATTGAAATGTAAAGAAATGTAAATGCGGGACTTTTAGAGTATTTGAATTGTGGCACTTTCCCCCGTCCCTTAAATCACTAAGTTGGCCCCTAGTCTGAGTGCTCTGAAAGTTCTTGATCGATAGTTCAGATGACGCTGACAATTTGAATTTGTGCATTCATAACAACGTCCTGGCAAATGTTTACATCAATAATGGTTAAACCAATAATTCAGGTTCATATAGTTCAGTTAACTCTGAATGTGTGCTTCAGGCTGCTAGTATACATAACATACCTGATAGACAAAGGCTCCACAGGCCACTTGTGTTTCCGTATGTTTTCAGCATGTCTAGAATGTCATACGTGCTATTCCATCTCAAAGCAACGCCAAGACGTCAGTTTGTGTTCTTGCAGCTGCAGTAGGCTGCTTTTCTTTGAGTGTTGCTTGCAGTGATGTGTCTTCTGAAGAAAAAAACTCAGCTGATGTGTGTTCCCGGTGCATCTATACAGTAAGGTCTGAATCAGTCTCTCAATAAATATTTTAAATCCAGCCATAGTGCTTACTGACGGCCTAACATTGGCCATTGGCTGAGCTGGTGTGTCACATGCTTTATCTAAAATGCCTCCAACAGCTACAGCTTTAAGTTCTTCATTTCAGTTTTCAATTTAATTCAGTTTTATTTGTATAGTGTCAAATCACAATTCAATCACCTCAAGGCACTTTACAAAAAAAGAAAAAAAAAAAGTCAAATAGTTAAAAGCTCAAGTCAAATAAAGAATTGAAAAACTGAAAAGGAAAGCTAATCTGTCTGTAATGAATGTCTGTATGACTAAATGTCTGAGTCAAGACTCTTGTACAGTGTCATCTGTTTTATCTTTTGTTTACTGTGGTTCAGTTGACTGAGTTAGTTTTACATTTTTAACACGACTGACTGCTCCAGCCACATAGAATGCACTTACATTTTCAATGCAGCAGGGAAACTTGGCATTTTTACCTTGAACCATCTTGAACTGATTTAGCAGGGGATGTTTTTCTCTCATCTGTTAATACTAATTTAGACATACAATAGAAAAAAAGGCATCATTCCATTATTCATCTTTCCATCCATTGCATGCATTCTCTCCACCCTCTCTCCTCCCCCCTGGTACATTTACTTTGTCTCCTTGTCTCTTCGACCATTTCCCTCTCCTTCACCCTCCTCTGAACCGCTCACTGCTTTCTCCCAAAATCCAATTAGTTAGAGCTGACTCCTTAGTCTGCAGGACTACTGAGAGGAGAGAGAGAGGACTGGGAAACACTACTGGGTGATACCATTAACCAGAATTTTCTCAACCTTAGCTCATCTCTGGTGGTTTGACTACAGAATCAGAGGAAGGGGAAAAAAGAGGTTATTGGCAGAATAGCTCAAAAGCAATCCCCTATCTGTACAATTTTGTTTTATTCTGTAAGATGATTCTTGAATATTTTGAAACTGTGTTGAATTTTGGAATTTAAATATACTGTAGTAGTGTGTTCAGTGGGTAAACTATAGCAGAAATAGAAGCAGCCATGAAGTAACTGACACCAACATTTAAACCTGCTGCATACAACATTTTTTGAAATCTGAAAGTTAAAATTATTAATATATGATGCACATTTGGACTATAACCTTTCTAAAACAGGAAACCTATTGTCAGAATTTGAAACACACCAGACTAAAGGGAACCCTCAATTATTACAGTATTATACTAAGCCTGTTAATGTTCAGAGCTATCAGTCTGTCCAACACAAGTTGTGAATCAAGTTCCCCTGCTTTGGTGCAAATTAAAGTGCCAACACATGCAATGAAAAGACAAAAGCTTGACCAGGATTCAAAAGGGGAATGGTTTTGCATATGGTGGCCACAGACAAGTGCTCTGTCCTTATCCTTTCTGACTGAAGCAGTACCTGCAGCCAAACCAGGTTGCATTTATTCTAAAAGGCATTTATCACTTTGAGTGGCCTTCATGTTCCCCTCACCTAAATCCAATTGAGCACCTATGGAACGTTACGCTCACTGATGCCCTGATCCTGGTCTGGGAAGAAATCCCCCCAGGGCACCATACACTGACTCATCAGGAGCATGCCCAGACATTGTTGGGAGTGTATACAGGCACACAGGGAACATACACACTTCTGAGTCACATTATAAATTGATGTGATTAAATCAATGCACCTCATCCATATTCAGACCATGGGAAAATACATAAATATATAAATTTCATTGTGGCAATGAATATAACATGACAGCTTTAAGTGCTGGGCTAAAGTAGAAGAGCTCATTATGATGACAACATTGTACAATATAATCACCATGTTTCTGTACAAACAAATGTGCATAGTGGTTGTTTGGAGACACTCGCATAGCTGTTTATTTTTTTTTATAATAATACAGGCATTTTCATATGTTCTTTCAGTTTAGATCATGCCTCATGCCATAAATCGTATGATTGACTGATTAATCGGACATTGTATGATTGATGGCGCTGGTGTGTCTTCTGTTTTACAAGTGTAACTGTGATGACACCACTGCTATCTGCACATGGAAGCTTTGCCACATTATGGCCACATGTCAAAATAACCTGATATTAGTCATGATTCAATTCGTCTTGTCATGTATATTATGGACATAAAGCACTTGTTTTTTTAGCATTTTTAAAGATTGTCCGTGGGCCAGACTCCTATATTTCCTGGAATTTATTTAATCAAAGTGAAAAATAGCATCCTGAACTGCTTTCACGAGATGTTTCCCACTAAAATGTTTGAAGGGCTCTAGCTTCATACGAATACTGCTATACCTACAAAACCCATCAATCGAACACCAGGTGAGAATGGTGAAAATAACTTGAGATGAAAGAAACCTGCAAGCTTGGTAATAGCTGTCATTTGAAACATGAATGAGAACACTACAACCAGGGTACATGTATGTCTCTGCCAGTATTTGTCGATACTGAGAAGAAAGACATTTTAAAAAGATTGCTCTATCATCTGTACAGCCCTCTGTACAAATACCAAATGTATGCCCGTGTCCTCACAGAGAGAGACTTTTGGATTTGTTTCCATCTGTGATACTAAGCAGTCATAACGCCCGGGTTTCTGCACTGCACTGCACAGGTACTTGTCAGCCAAAGCATACATGCTTCATATATTCAGCATCTTTGACTGTTAATGCTTGTTTCACCAGCAGACATATCAAACCACTGATGCTTAGTATTCCAACCCAGTGGACCCTTATTCAAGCTGTGTTTTCTCCCTTAAATAAAATTACCATGAGATCAGAAGAGAGCTCTAATTTTCCCAATCAACAACTGGACCTTGACTGTAGTCAGCAAACCAGATGCCTTAAATGTATATTGTCAAAAATGCCCTTAACCTGTTCATGTCATACTTCATGTCATACACTGAGCAGTATTTATTCTTGAAGCAAGTACAGCCGACGCTGGTGTTAGCCCTGTAGTCTTAGTAAAAAGGTTAAAATGGAGAAAAATTATGTTTTAAAGAGGTTTTTGTCCACAGATTCTTCAAAAATGTTAACAACTCATTGATTACTTTAGTTTTTCATTAAAAAACAGCAATACTAATTTTTCTCACCTTGTGTGGGTAGTTAAGTTGAAAGGCAGGAATAATAAAGTCAGGACTCATTTCAGACTGCATCTGACTATGACTTCACATGTATAAGTATTTTCTGCAATAATTTGTGATAGTATTGCTGAGTTGTAGCTGATTGATTGTTGCCAGAGTTTGTTGAGAAGAACAGAAATGCATCTTGGGGAAATACTGCAAATTAGAGAACAAGAGCTAACATTGCAGTCTATGTGGCAGTCTATGCTATATAACCAGCCATATCCACATCCTTTTTATTCCATACATTCTTTCTCCTTTTAAATACCTGGTACCCACATTACATACAAAGCAGCTTAGCCTCAGTTTCGTCAGAGATGTGTAATGCCAGTGGCTGCTAATATAGCCACAAGGCTGTACCCTCCAGCAGAGATGAGAAACAGACTACAGAGGTGTGCAAATTCTTTTCAGCACTTTTTTTCATATGTTAGGTAGTACTCCCCAACACCTGCAATCAGACTGTGATGTATAAAGTCAGAGGAGTACCCTTTTGATGTTACTTAAAAGGGACTTTTCCACAGAAAGACAAGAGCTGCTGCTTTTTGGGGTCTTTCCTTCTTTTTTTGAAAATTGTTACATATTAAAAAAACACAAAGTAAACTTTCGACTAAACAACAGATTGCCCTGTCATGGGTTGGTAATTTGCACACTGTGAATGTGTTGTTTCTTTTCATTTTTCTTTATTCTACTCTATGTGTTTTTTGTATAGTAAGCTGTGTTTTGTGCTTTTCTGTTTGCTCTATTTGTTTTCTTCTGCTGCTGCTGCAGCCTAACATGCCCATATGGTATTTCAGTGTAAGCTGATCACAAAAAGCACCTGTACAAATTGTACTGTATTCTTTGAATACTACATGTACATTCTATGGACACAAACTTAGAGGCATTTTTGAAATTTTCCCCCCTCTATCATGACTTAAGTTGTGTTGTTTGTGTCGTTTTCATCCCAAACTCTCATACTGGGGCAAACTATTAGCCATCCGGCTGTGAAGGATAAATACAATTACTGTTTATCAGCACAGAACAGACATTCAACAACCTGATTGCAGTCAAAGACAGCCAGCCAGCTAATATGCTGAGTAGCTTAGAACCAACTATCTGGCAAACTATATTTCCCACAAGCGATTATAAGTTAAATGCAGTTTTCTCTTATTAAGTTTGGGAAAAATGACTGATGTAAAGCACACTGGCAGGGTTCATATGAGCTGGAAAACTCCTCCAGCTTAGCACGTACACAGACAGTAACCTCGACAGAGGCAACAAAGATGTTCCTCCACTGCTGAGGATTCTCAGTAATTCCTTCTTTTTCTTGTCTGCAAGTGCATTATGGGTCAGTGTACAAAGCTTTAGGATGTAAGGTAATCCTGTCAAAATGTCTCTGTGAGTGCTGACTTCCCTAGTGGGGGTCTGACAACACAGAGAGAGGAAGGATGTAGTCTATTTCACATAGAGGGTTGAGGCTCTTTCAGTATGAAATGATCCTCTCTAAATGCACATGATAGTGATGACGGCTGTAGTAGGAATATCATAATCCTCCTAACTTCCTGCTGCTTTAATTTTTTTAAATATTTTTGGACTGGGAATGTGTTGTGACCACTGACGTACCCATTACTCACTGAACTTAATGTTGTCAGTGTTTTTTCAAAATCCTCAAAGGCTTGTACAGCAAGTTGGACCAATGTAGTGCATATGTTTACTGTAACTGTAGGTTTACCTGGGAAAGATGTCATAAGTTTCTGTAAAGCACATAATGTTTTGTTCATATCTCAAAGATGGCCATACCAGGTGGTCTCTGAAAAATGCACGCATTGGTTTTGGGTCTTGGTTTTAGAACTCTCTATATCTGTATCTCATTTCTCTTTTAAGACCTCAAACTAAACTAAGCCATTGTTGCTGAAGCTTGAAACCTTCAAATCATCATCTAATCATGAGTTATTCTATTGATTATTGTTTTGATTAATAATCACACTTATGATAATGAACTTTTGAGCCAATGTGGATGAAGTGCTCAGAATAGCCCCGCAGCAACTGGTAAATGACAAACTTCTACAACTACTAAACTACAAATACTAAACGGACCCTGAGGTGTCAACTGTTGTTTCTAAAGAAAGAATGAAGTTTGAACCTCATCACTTAAGAGGTTTACATTATCAATACCCATTTTTAGTTTGATGTAAAGCGCTAAAGTGTCTCAACGAGTGTGTTTCTGATACCGTCAGCATGGAGTGTATCCCTGCTAAAACATTAACTGAGACCATCAGCATCCCAGCTGCCTGTGGATTACATGCAAACCCTTCTACTGGGAACTGTTTGATACTTACAGTATTTCATTGTACAGACAGCTAGCTGGCAGACAGAGTGAGAGATAACAGACAAAGAAGGAGAGACAGAGGCAGAGAGACTTTGAACTGTGGATGATAGGCTTTTGAAAAGACGTACAGACAGGCATAAAGAGCCTGACAGTTTGCCAGTCAAAAGGCACAGATCCTGCTGGCTGATTGCGACTGGTCACTGATAGCAATTGTGAGCGAATGAATGAGTGGAGGGAAAAGTGAGGGAATGATGACAGGGATAAAACAAGAATGTGTGTATGCGCAAAAGGAATAGATATTGCAGAAAGGAGAGGAAGAGAAAGGGGTTTCCTGATAGATAGTGATGAAAAGACACACACAGAGACAGACAGAGAGGAAGAGACAGTGGTAATTACCGAGACAAATATGTGGGACCTATTTGTCTGAGTCAGATCTTCCCCGTGGTTAGAGATATGGATGGACACAGGGCAGAGACAGAAAGAGAGAGAGCAGAATGATATGAAAGCAGACATACAGAATGATACTGCAAACAATCAAGTGAATATTAACTTAAAGATTGCCCTTGTGTTTGAGGACACTTTGACTGTGGTAACCACTTTTTTGTCTCTGTTTGGGTCTGCACCAACTGCTGATGGAAATACCACTGTGTTTACCATCTAACTGCCACTGTACCTTGATGGGCAGCTAGCATTGCTGACTTCTACAATGGTTAAAAAAAGTGTTGTTTACACCAAAGACATGTTTTGAAAAATGTTCCAATTTCAGCAGAGAACCTGAATGAATTCTCAACAAGAGAGAAGCATTACAGTGTGACAGGATTGACTGCTTTGCACTGTAATGTGGGAATGAGGACAGATAAGAGACAAAGATGGCGATCGAAGGAGTGATTTTGTTGAATAATGTAAAAAATAATAATTCCATATTTAAACAGGTTATGGTGAAGAGGAGTATGTTTCTTTTGAACCTTTTACAGAGTCTTTCTGGGAAAAGCAGGGGCAAAAAGAGAAGAGGTTCATCTGAAAGGCACATGTAGTGTAGAGTGGAGATTAAGACTTCAGCAAGTGCAGGCCACCTTTCAAAGATCAGTATTCAAACGAATAGTAGGAGAAACACTGGATGGTTGTGGCAGTAACCAGTTTTCTCTTATTTAGAATTCATGGGCAAAATTCATGAGTGCTCCAAACCTTGTATGATGTCTGCCCCTTTCCAGTAAGGGAAAAACACCAGTTCATTGAAAGGTGAATTTTTTTTTTTTTTTACAATAGCAACAGTTCAGTAGTTTCTCTTGCACAGTGCTTTGTTATCTCTCTTTCACATACATGACTGGAAACGTCCAATTTAGCTGTGGACCACTTTACTTTAACAAGATGCTTTTAGCACCTAACCTCATGTCAAACCTGTCTGTTTTTGAGTCACGGCACAGCTTCAATATGACATAGCATTGACAGCTGCAGTAATATTTTCTAATCTTTCAGGTCCCCTAATAGGACTAACACTACTAATGCGTGTGATTAATGGTTTATGACAGCAGAACTTGAGGCTCTACGGTGTGAAATTCTTTTTAATGTTTGGTTGACATATTTGAGAATAAAACTTGCCCAGATAGTCATAAACAGCAATTTGACAGGGTTGATTAAACTAATGATCACACACACACACACGCACACACACACACACACACACACACACACACACACACACACACACACACATTTATCAGGTTGAAACAATCAAATAATAATAATAATAATGCATAACAGGCATTAAAGGCTGCTGACTCCAGCTTGGAACATTAATACAAACAAGCCTCACAAAAAAGCTAGTTTTTCCCCACATATTGGGAGTGATTGTGCATTCAATGAAGAAATTGAACCACCAATTAAATGTCTTCGCATACAAATTACACTCAGTGTAATTGGGTCAGCCACGGGTCTTGTGCCTATGTGTCAATAGACTTGCTGAAAAAGGGCTCGCCTTGGTTGTTAAGTGGATGAGAGCAGGCAGTAACGAACAAAAGCTGCAGTCAAGAGGGACAGTTTCAAACAGCTTTTCACTGTCTGTGATACAATGAACTAGATAGATTACCTGAACTATCTGTAATATATGTGTAATTTGTGGAAGATGAATGTAATGAGTCTCTTTTACTGATGAAAAATAAAAGTAACCATCAATAACAGCCTGAAGTCATTCCCAGCTGACACTGGGTGAAAAGTGGGGTACACCCTTGACAGATCACCAGTCTATCACACTTGTTCTCTCCTCAGATCAAATACCTGTCGCTTCACCAGCCGCATTTGCACACAGCAACCACAGGAGAGCAATAGTGTCAAATGTGGGAGGAAACCAGAGTACCTGGAGAAAACCCACATAAGCACAGGAAGAACATGCAAACTCCACACAGAAAGGCCCCTGATGGGTTTCAAACTAGGAACCTTCTTGCTGTGAGGCAACAGTGCTAACCACCAAATCACGATGCTGCCCACTGTATTACCAATAAAATCAAAATCTCTCCAATTTAACGACAATATGAAATTTTTCTAAAATGTTAGATTGTTGTCGAGCCAAATCTTAACCAACCAGGCATTTTCTATCATGTGCTGATGTCTTGCAGTCATTGGAGAACTACAGGGCTTGGCTCTAAAAACTGCTCAGGTTTTCATGGTGTCATCAGGTCGGACAGGAGTGATCCAACATGCATTACCTGGATGGATCCAGGCATATCCGAACTAATCACATGGTGAGGCATTACCATCACACGATGAAAATATTTTAGGAATTAATGTGTTAAAAATTGATGCCACCAAATTACATGTATTTTTCAGAATTTGCTTCATTGATATTAAATTAGAGGGAAGTGTTAGTTATTATCCTCTGTCCTTCTTCCATTTAGTAGCAGAATGTTTTCTTGTTGATAGAAGAGGTGATAATAGGACTTTCAGTTATTTCAATAAATTAGTTTTTGATGTGAGAGTTGTTTGACTTTTGACTTTTGTTATTAAGCATTTAGAGCAGCTCTTTCTGCTACAGCAGCTTGGTTAATTGATAGAGCATTATTCTGTCTCTCATCCACACCTCTTTCTTCATTCTTGTCTTTCACTTTCCTGTCACTTTTTCACCCTTTTCAACATCCACCTTGATTCTCTATTAAAAGCCAACTCTTTTCATCAATTCATGCAGCTCTCCTTGCTTTCATCACCTCTTCCTTCTGCCTTTTTTTTGTTTTACATCTTTTCTCTCTGCCTCGCATGGCTCCACTCCATCACTCTCATTCTTCTCCCTCCATCTTGTTGCATTTGTTAGAAAAAGATGATTTTGTGATCATACAGAGAGGCTTTGCCCTCTCCCCCTCCCTTCCCCCAAGAGGCATTTGCTCAAACAATGCCAGTCAAATCCAATAAGATGGCATCCTGAGCCAGTGTGTATGTGTGTGTGTGTGTGTTTAAACTGACATTCTGCTGAGCAGTGTTGGCATCCACCGGGGCTTCCTTGGTCTGTGTATAACCAGACTGTTTAAGAGTGAGGGAGAAAGCAGGAGTGAAGGGGATAAGAGACAAAGTGTGTTTGTCTGTAAGGGATCAGGAAAGAATTGAAAAAGTAAGAAAATTTAGTGAACCAAATTGAGTCACAAAGTGTCAAATCTTCCGTTTGAATTAACAGAGAAAGCAAAGCACGATTGGCTGTGTCGCCTATTTGCTTCAGCTTGCTTGCCTGAGCCCATTGAAATGGGGATGATTCATAGGCTTTGTTCTGCGCAGCAGTATACAAGCTCACAGGGATGCAACTTGTTCTCTCCTCAGATCAAATACCTGTCGCTTCACCAGCCGCAGTTGCACACGGCAACCACAGGAGAGCAATAGTGTCAAATCCATGACAAACAACAAACTGCGGGAGCTGCAAGCCCACAGTGTGCTCAAGACACTGCATGTTAAAAAAAAAGAGTAAATCTAAATATAGAACATGTATGCTCATTCAGTGGATGGCTACTAATTGGTTTTTTGAAACGTAATTACACTCAAATGCCAGACAGGAAAATTGATACGTCCCAATCCTTCAACTACTGCCCAAATGCCCTGAAGCAAAACAAAATATAATGGAGTCACAATGTGAATATGAGGATGATGATGTATTTTAAAATGCATACTGCAACTACAAGTTACTGTACTTTTGTCAGAGCAGGACAAGTACCAGTGTAAGGTGCAGTAATATTTATTATCGGCCATCCGGTTCATGCTGAGGTATACTGGAACTGGGACCCCTACATGCAATGCAGGCAAGCTTAATGTTAGAAATTCCAGCTATGCTTTTCACAGTGTGACATATTAACATGTTGGCTGTAAGAGAAACCTATTCCACCTTCCTTTACGTAATTTGTTCTGTCCAAAGGTGTCCAAGAAAGCTGTGTCAGGTTATAGCACAGTCAGCCAAACAGCCCTGAGAATGCATAATAATAATAAAACAGATTTAAATCACATCTGCAGATTTTATATGGGTGTGCAGGACCTTAAAATAAAGGGCCGGAGATAGGATGTGTATGGCTAAGCTTAGTTTAAACTGTGGAAGCGGGGTGAAGCGGGGGGGGGGGGGGGGGGGGGGCTGTCAACTTGGTTCTGTTCAGTGTTACTTCCCAGCACCTTTAAACTCACTAATTATCACAAACAAGTAATGTTTAATGGGCAACCATACATCAGTCTCACCACCATCATTAAGAAGCATTACTTATCTTCATCAGCAGATAGAGCACAAAAAAAGAATGCATATGTTTTTCCTAAGCTTCTGAATTTATTCTTTAGTTTGGAACAGTGATTTTGATTCTATTACATGATCCTAATTAGAGATTTATGTTCAGTAATAATTCATTTCTGGTTTCAGGGGATGGTATTTTAATATTCTGTATGAACACTTGTCAACCATCAAGAAACACAGAGGTACATTGACAGAATATTACAGATTTTCTTTATCACTGTAGGTTGCCAGCTTTGGTACCAACAAACCTGCTGCACTAGAACCAACGAAACTGCACAGACATCCTGGGTGGATGGACAGCTCCATTACCTTATTCCCTCTGAGACAACAAATACTTGTTGCCTTTCTGTTTGTGTATAGAATCAGTAAACAAGGTACAAACTAGTAATTAGTGAGGTTAAGTGGTGTGAGTTCCTGTCTTTATGCAAAGCAAGGTGGACCATTTTCTCAGTTCACCTGGGCTCCACCCCATCCTTCTTCTAACCCTGTATAGGATAAGTGGTATAGATGATGGCTGTTAGAGGTTGACGATAATGTCGGTGTCACAATATCAAAAAGACAGCCAATGAAAGCACATTTCCTCAAATGCTGAAACTATTCTTTTAAAACAGACACTCAGGACAATGCTTGCAAATTGCATTGTAAATGTCCTCAAAATGGAAAGATTAGCTGCTCAATAAACTTTTTTGTCTTCTTGCCTTACTGAGCCTATTGTATTCTAATTATCTCTCTAATTATTCTGCATTATAAATGTGTGTTTTTTCCAAATATGTTGTGCCAACACAGGGCAATGGCTTGTTTCAGATATATCTTTCTCCTCGCAGTGGAATTGCTGATGAGTATATTTTTTTCAGCTTGCCCTACAGTCTATATCTTTGGCACTTGGTCCAAATGGTAAATCAATGGGGAAACTCGGGCAGCAGGTTCCATTTCCACTGCTGTTTGAGTTGATGGAGGTGAGGGAATATTGGCTCTGATGTGAGCATGAAGAGGTGATGGTGATGAACACACACACACACTGACACATGTGCTCTCATTTTTTTATCAGTACATATTATCTTTATGAGAACTCAGTTCTCTGATTGGAATTCAACTCTCATGTCTTTGATCATCAGTGACACTTCAACAACCACTCTTCATTCATTCACTGACATGATTTTTCACAGTAAAAGCTCCACCTTCTGTGGTCTTAATGCAACATTCAAATTACACAGCATCTCTATAGGCTATGTGTGGGATTTATGATCATATCTCCTGGGAACAATTCCAATAATGGTTAACCTCCACAGTAGGGGAATTGTGGAATTAGCTGGGATTTTCTGCCCACAAAGCCAATGATTTTGTTGAAGGAGTGCAAAGAATTTTTTCAGATGATTGATGTTATTTGGTAGATATTTTGGATAGGGGCATTGTTTTTTTCTCAACACAGAGGTTCAATGTCTTGTTGCTTGAGGATACTAGTTAATGGGAACGTGGTATATATAAAATTCCCTATGCACCCCTGCATGCAGTTTTTTTCTCCTTGAACCTCAGGTCCTCTACCAGAGGCCTGGGATTTTGAGGGTTCTTTGCAGTATCTTAGCTCTTCCTAGGACTGGGCTCTTCTGAACTGGGAGCGCTGGTGTTGTTCCTGATCAGCTTGATGCATTTTTAATGCCATCACATGCTTTCATGGCATGTGTACACTACACCAATGTACACTACAATAATACTACACTAATGTGTCCTAAATACCCAAAAAAACATGGTGCTCAACAGGTACATGCACATACGTAATAACACCCCTCCACTTCCATACTGTAGTCCTGATGATGGCATATATGATCTGTCCAGACAAACAGATCTGATACTAATAGACAAAATCTCACATACTGTACTTAAACTACATCCTTACAGGAAAACATGAGCACAGGATGCAGCACTGGTTGTAATGTAGGTGTGATGTCTCACCAGCAGTGAGCAGTTGAGCAACAGTAACTGGTATAACAGCAGCATCAAAATTTGTTGTTGCTCAGTCACCTGAAGGTTTTATGTTGGCAACTTAATTTGTTCTAGTTAGCATTAGGAGATAAAAACTGGCTGTTGTCAGTAACAATGTCAGGATCATTTTCTTCCTAACATTGCATAGTTTCCTGTTTACACTGGTAAAGGGGCACTGCAGCAGTTTAGAATTGCACTTAATAAAGCTGGGAGACTTGTGAGCTTAAAAAACAATGCCTGGTCAAATTGAAAGCAGCAGGTAGGTCAGACTAAGATAAGATAAGATAAAGTTTATTAATCCTTGCAGTAGACTCTATGCTGGATTTCCCAAAAATGCAAGGCTCTATGACATGCTAATTAACTGATTTACAGTTCATTTTGTAAAAAGTCCACATCGTGATAAAAACAGCTGCACTGTTCACTGACATGGAAAAAAGCTGAAGAGGGAAAATAAGATACGTAGTTTGTACTCTGTGTCAGTGAAAGCATGACATGATTGCATAGTGTTGCATGAAGGGGAGCTTTGTTGTAATAATAATTAGAAGCAGCAGTGGGAACAACAAACATAATGGTGTTAATAAATAAATATTAGGACAAATGTGCTCCAGACACTTTGGCCATTATACTGTATGTATTCATGATGCCTGCAGAAAGACTTCACAGGTCTTACTGTGCCTGTAGCTCAGGTCTTTATCTGTGTTATATTGAAAACTATGGAATTTCAACAGTGTAAATCAAATCTGGCCCCCATCCACTAAAATCCAGTTAAATTATCATACATTTCCCTTTGTCTCTAACCTGTCTTATCCCAGCTCTCTGAGGAAGCAAAGACCTGTTCAAACTGTGTGTTTGGCTGCATTCAAATGTCCCTGTGTTTGTGTGTCTACATTCTGTATGTGGTAACTTATATTGGAGGAACTCTTTTTGCTTTTTATCTGTGTATGAGTCTTCAGGGCTGTGTTAAATGGAAAGTCTGTGCTCCACTCACTTAACTCTATGAATTAAACGTGTTCTCTTGTTTATCCCTGTGTGTATGTTTGTCTGCCATTTTTTAAATTCACTGTGCTTCACTTGCAGTCTAACTAAGACTTTATCACAGCTGACATATGCATTCCTTTACTTTCCACACAGACTGCAGCTGAAAATGGTATTCACACTGCCTTTTAAACAATAAGCAAGGAAAGGCAAGTTATTTGTATAGCACAATTCATACACAGAGTAGTTCAAACTGCTTTAGAGAAATAACAGCAATAGCTGTTACTCTTTCAGTTTAGTTATGAGAAAATTTCTGTTGCTGTTAGATCAGACACTTAATTGGTCCTTCAGAAATATGTACTTTTTGACTGTCAAGAAATATAACAAACATACCTATAAGACAAAGTTCTCCTTTATCATAGGTAAGAAAACAAATTATATCTAGTACAAAGATAAACACTGACCTACCAGATATTGTCACAAACTACGAGAATGGATGTTGGTCAGGCAAACAATAGCATAAACAGCAGATACATGGTCCATTCTTCCATTCATCCATCCATTATCTATACCCACTTATTCCTATTTAGGGTCACAGGGATCTGCTGGAGCCTATCCCAGCTCTCTTTGGGTGAAAGGCAGGGGTCCACCCTGGACAGGTCACCAGTCCATCACAGGGCTACATAGAGACAAACAACCTCACACACTCACACTCACTCCTATGGCCTATTTAGAGTCACCAATCAACCTGACATACATGTTTTTGGACTGTGGGAGGAAACCAGAGTACCTGGAGAAAACCCACACAAGTACAGGGAGAACATGCAAACTCCACACAGAAAGGCTGGGTTGCAAACCCAGGACCTTCTTGCTGTGAGGCAACAGTGCTAACCACTAACCCACCGTGCTGCCCATTCTTTTTACATATATTTGGTGGAACTGGAGATGAAGAGCTGGACAATAAACAGCCTCCTTATACATTAACCATGTACTTCACTGACAAATCACAAATGGGATCAAATTCAAAAAGCCCATAAGATGAAATAATTGTTATATGATGATGATTATATGTTTAGGAAACAAAAAAGCAATCCAATTGCTAAAACTGGGTAATGGCAATTCAAAATTAAAAGAAGTTAAATATTGTAGATGAAAATTAAAATGGAATAAGAGGATCAACTCAAGTTTGTGTGGCCTACAACATCAGTCTTTGTAGATGTCATTGATTTTAAAGTTAGAATTCTGCCCCTGTGGATGTGCGCTTCCCCATAAAACTTCTTTCTCATCCCAGTAATATTATTCTAGTGTGTGTTGGTTCTGGCATCTTACAGGTTCTATGCATGCTGCTTCATAAATTACCCATGTATGTATTTGTGAATGCAGACATGACATGTCCTGCATGCAGATGTTATGCTGTATTTGTGCATGGGATTCACCGAGCAGGTTGCAGCCTCTTACAAATTATGTGCATGTTGTGATGAGAAAGAATCCACTGACTTCTTCTAAAGTCTGACACACATGCGTGCAGCATGTGTTCTCAGACAGTGTTTATGCTAATTAATTTACATAAAATTAACTGATGAATAAATTGATCTATTAAAAATGAAACATTATTACACCTGCCCTGCAGAAATATTCTAGAGCAAAACACTCTGTACCCACTCGAGGGCTGCTGCATTATTATTTACTGCTTTCACATCTTTGAGTTCCTTGTTTAATTATCTCAGTTTCATGATAAACAGTCTATGAATGTGTTACTGTGTACCCATCCACTTCATCTTTCTGCCTCTCTATATATGTTTGTGTGAGAATTGACACTGGTGGATGCTGTTGTCCCCAGGGTGGACACAACAGATGGGTGAATGCACACACACAGAAATACCCACATACAGAATAAATGACTACCCTGGTGGCACTGTTGAGTGCCTAAATACCAATGTCGCTCTGCCTCCTGGTGGCACTCTGCAAGGTCACTCAATAACACCTTATTACTCTTGCTCACTAGCTCTCCCCTAAGACACACTGGTAGGAGCCATACAGGTGATGCACATTTGCTGGATACAGAAGTTGCATATTGCTTATTTTCATCTCATATGCATATGTGGGCACACTCATTCATTTCTCATTGTGAGACCAACACACATATTTAGGGTGCCAGATGGTGTAGCTCAACACAATCAGGTAGAAAACCCAAGCATTCCTCCATATGGATACCACTGAGACCCACCATACAAACACACACATACACAGATACACACCAGATACTCTGATACTGGCTTAGGAAGGTCTGCGGTAGTGGTGCTTCACTCAGAATTGCTAACTATGAGGACATTTGTCTTGCTAATAACAACAGAGAGGCAGCGGGTTGCAGCACACACTCACATAATCCAGTTTTATTTGTGTAGTGCCAAATCACAATACAAATCATCTCAAGGCACTTTACAAAAAGAAAAAAACCCAACAAATCCCTTATGAGCAAGCACTTGGAGACAGTGGAGAGGAAAAACTCCCTTTAACGGAAGAAAAAACCTCCAAGATCAGTTTGGGCAGCCATCTGCCTCGACCGGTTGGGGTGAGTGGATAGAGGAGAGAGAAAAGAACAGCAACAATAAACAACAGATAGACACTGCAGGTTGGTGGGACCAGTAACTGCACATCAGCGATATACAGCTACAGGACCAGGGACACCTGCAGAAGGTACAGAGAGAGAACAGAGAGAGAGAGGGAGCACAAGCTAGGGGAAAGAGAAAGCACGAAGTTAGTGATATTCAATGGTGGAATATATATGGGAGGGGGGAGGAGAGGAGGAGATGGGACAGGGAGGGGAGGTTTGGGTTTTAGGGAAGCTCAGTGCACCGTTGGTCCTCGAGGAGTCTCGGCCTATAGCAGCATAACTAAGGGATGGTTCAGGGTTACCTGAAGACAGCCCTAACTATACGCTTTGTCAAAGAGGAAGGTTTTAAGTCTAGCCTTAAAAGTACAGAGAGTGTCTGCCTCCTGAACTCAGACTGGGAGCTGGTTCCACAGGAGAGGAGCTTGATAGCTAAAGGCTCTGCCTCCCATTCTACTTTTGGAAACTCTGGGAACCACAAGTAGACCTGCACTCTGGGAGCAAAGCGGTCTATTGGGATGATATGGTACTATGAGTTCTTTAAGGTATGAAGGAGCTTGATCATGAAGGGATTTGTATGTGAGAAGAAGGATTTTCAATTTTATTCTGGATTTTACAGGGAGCCAATGAAGAGAAGCTAATATAGGAGAAATATGATCTCTCTAGCTAGTTCCTGTCAGGATTCTGGCTGCAGCATTCTGGATTAACTGGAGGCATACTGAGCAGTGCGCTTCCGTTGCTGTGCAAGTGAAGATTTCGACTGACCTTATTCATTCATTCTCATTTTAACCCTCTGTCTTGGTTATTTGGCATTGCCCAAGGTTTTTGTGGGAACACCAAGTGCAGTGTATATCAGTGTAAGAGACAAAAAGGATTCAAAAGGAAATTTGAAATGAAATTAAACTCTTTTATTGCAGTCAGTCTATTTGAATTCATTAAAACTACAGTGATAAAATGATTCACTGGGTCCCCACAAAGCTGTGTGCTGAGCATCCTGCTCTACACCCGTTACACACACGGCCGGACCTCTATCCACACAGCACCACCGTCGTCACATTTCCTGATGTCACTATGGCGGGGGGGCTCATTTCTGGTGAGAGAGTCAGAATTTTTGATTTTTAGTTCATGGCAGATTAATTACCTCAGGAGTATCAGATCTGTTTCTTCTTGTCAGATCAACCGAATCTTGTTAGAGATACAGATTCAATGATGAATCAATTATTGATTCGATATCCAAAGAGTGAATTCTACCAGCAGTGACCTTATTGTTTTCACAACAAAATAAGAGAGCAGACAAAATTTGTGTAATTTATTGTTTTAGACATGAGTTATGTGTTTGTAAGCGGTGAGTAGCTGAACATCCGGGTAAGCGAATCACTTTTGTCTTGCAGGCGTGTCGTGTTGTGTGTGTTGTGTGGTTCGTCTGCAGACTGGCGGCAGACTAGCTGTGGTTTGGCACACCTGGGAACCGGCTAGACTTTGAACGGTTCACTGGCTGCTGCATTCCGGTGCTGGTCGGGTACCTTTCTGTTTTGACCGGTGTTTGTTGCTATCCACTGTCAAAAATTTATTGGGCCCTCCCGATACTCCTCTCTTCCCTTCACTCTCCACCACCTTGTGCAATAACTTCCTGGATTTCTTCTCATCAAAAATCGAAAATATACACCAGCAATTTCCCCCCATCTGTGACACTGCGAACTGCCTCCACTGTACCCTTCCCTCTCTACCAGTATCCTCCCTGCTTTCGAGTTTTATCATTCCACCCACCACGGTTATCTCTTCCCTGATCCTCAAATCCAAACCCTCAACCTGCAAACTTGACCCCCTACCAACCAACCTCGTCAAGCTCTGTCTCCCCTCTCTCCTTCCTCATCTTACCCACATTATTCACACTTCCCTCAGTTCTGGCATCGTACCCCCATCACTCAAGACAGCCATCATCTCACCAATTCTAAAAAAACCTGGTCTCGATCCTGCCGACCTTAACAACTTCCGCCCTATCTCCAATCTCCCGTTCCTCTCCAAAATCCTGGAAAAAGTTGTTCACCACCAGGTCCATACCCACCTTTCCGCCAATAGCCTATACGAACACTTTCAATCTGGTTTCCGCCAACTTCACAGCACTGAAACTGCCCTGGTCAAAATCACCAACGACCTCCTAGTAGCCGCAGACTCTGGCCTTGTCTCCATCCTCATCCTCCTTGACCTAACTGCAGCTTTTGACACCATCTCACACAATATTCTCCTCCATCGCCTTGCTTCCATCGGCATAGCCGGCTCGGTCCTCTCATGGTTCACCTCCTACCTATCTGACCGCACCCAGTCCGTCCATCTCCAGAACTTCCACTCCCAGCCCTCTACTGTCAGTTGTGGCGTGCCTCAGGGCTCTGTCCTGGGGCCCCTCCTCTTTATTATTTATCTCCTTCCTCTCGGAAATATCCTTAGGCTACATAACATCAATTTCCACTGTTATGCAGACGACACCCAGCTCTACCTCTCTGCTGCTCCATCTTCTACCCTCCCCCCTCCCTCCCTCCTTACCTGCTTACATAATATCAAATCCTGGTTCACCCATAACTTTTTGAAACTCAACCCTGACAAAACTGAAATTCTCCTCGTGGGCACCAGATCCACCCTTTCTAAAACCAGCACCTTCTCCATTCAAATTGACAACAATACTGTCCCCCCCTCCCCCCAAGTTAAAAGCCTGGGTGTCATCCTAGACGGTACTCTCTCCTTCACTCAGCATATCAATACCACTACCCGGTCGGCCTACTCCCATCTCCGTAACATAAACCGCATCCGTTCCTCACTCACCACCGATAGCACGGCAATACTCATTAACGCCTTTGTCACCTCTCGTTTGGATTACTGTAACTCACTCCTCACTGGTCTACCTCTCAAATCACTTCGCAAACTTCAACTTGTCCAGAACTCTGCTGCCCGAATCATCACCAGAACTCCATCCTCACATCATATCACCCCTGTCCTTAAACAACTTCACTGGCTCCCTGTGTCCTTCCGTATAAACTATAAAATCCTCCTTCTCACCTACAAAGCCCTCCACTCTATTGCCCCACCATACATCACTGAACTACTTCATATCTATTCTCCGCCTCGTCCTCTCCGCTCCTCCAGTTCCACTCTCCTCTGCACCCCTACAGCGCGCCTGGCCACCATGGGCGCTAGATCCTTCAGCCACACTGCGCCCCGCCTTTGGAACATTCTCCCTCATCGCATCCGGTCGTCTCCGGACTTATCAACTTTTAAATCATCACTCAAAACATATCTGTTCCGTATAGCGTTTTCCACCTTACTCTCTTAACTTCTCAAAGCAGCCCGTGATGTCCTACCACCCTCTGCCTATTTCATATTGTCTCATACTGTTTCATATTTGTTGTTCTGTCATCTGGGTTTCTGTATTTCAATTTACTTGTACTGTACTTCGCCCACTTCCTAGATAATCCACGCTTTTGCCTTTACATTCTCTCCCGCCGTTTATGTATTCTTGTTACTGTTGTTTTAATGCACTCTATGTATATCATGCTGTATGCTTCCTTTTCTATCTGTAAGGTGACCTTGAGACTTTGAAAGGCGCCATGAAATAAAATGTATTATTATTATTATTATTTTTATTTCCTGACTTAGCGCTCGTTGGCCTACCGGTTAGCTTAGCTAGCTAGTTAGCTTAGCTAACATGGCCTCTCCCTCTCTCTCTCTCTCCTGCTCGGTGTGCCACATGTTTAGTTATTCCTCTGCCTCCTTTAGCGATAATGATACCTGTATTAAGTGTAAGGTTCTGTTAGCCTTGTAGGCGAGGATCACTGATTTGGAAGCGCGGCTCCGCACCTTTGAACAAAAGCCAGCTAGCCTAGCCCCGTTAGCTGGTGTGGAGCCACCGAGCTCAGGGTCTGTTAGCGGTCCAAGGGCAGCTCCAGAGCAGCCCGGAGAATTAGCCTGGGTGATGGTCCGACATCACCTGCCTGTTCATGTTTCTAATAGATTTTCCCCGCTCAGCGACACACCCGCTGAGAAACCGACTCTGATAATTGGCGATTCCATAGTCAGGAACGTGAAAATAGAGACGCCAGCGACCATAGTCAAATGTATTCCTGGGGCCAGAGCGGGCGACATCGAGTCAAATCTGAAGCTGCTGGCTAAGGCTAATCGTAAATATGGGAAAATTGTTATTCACGTCGGCAGCAATGACACCCGATTACGCCAATCGGAGGTCACTAAAATTAATGTTGAGTCGGTGTGTAACTTTGCTAAATTAATGTCGGACTCCGTAGTTTTCTCTGGACCCCTCCCCAATCTGACCAGCGATGACATGTTTAGCCGCATGTCGTCGTTCCGTCGCTGGCTGTCTAGGTGGTGTCCAGCAAACGATGTGGGCTTCATAGACAATTGGGCCACTTTCTGGGGAAAACCCGGTCTGATAGCGAGAGATGGCATCCATCCCACTTTGAATGGTGCAGCTCTCATCTCTAGGAATTTGGCCGAGTTTCTTAGCCGACCTAAAGCCTGACAATCCAGGGTGGGGACCGGGATGCAGAGACTCAGTCTAAAACGCTTCTCTGCAGTTTCCTTAGAGCCGCCGCCCCCTTCAAACCACATAGAGACTGTGTCTGCCCCTCGAACATATAAATCAAATAAATCAGAAGTTAACAGAAGAGGAGTTATTCATAAAAACTTAATAAAAATTAAGACCACTCCTCTTATTGAACAGAAAAACAGAACTGTCAAATGTGGATTATTAAATATCAGGTCCCTTTCTTCTAAATCTCTGTTAGTAAATGATTTGATAACTGATCACCAAATTGACCTACTTTATCTTACTGAAACCTGGTTACAGCAGGATGAATATGTCAGTCTGAATGAATCAACCCCCCTCAGTCATAAAAATTATCATGTTCCTCGAAGCACAGGTCGAGGTGGAGGAGTAGCTGCAATCTTCCAGTCAAACTTATTCTTAAACTTTCATCCTCAGAACAGTTATAACTCATTTGAGAGCCTCACTCTTAGTCTCTCACATACAAACTGGAAAACACAAAAACCAGTTCTACTTGTCATTTTGTCAACGTGTCTCTTGGACCCCATCCCGACTAGACTGCTTAAAGGCACCCTGCCATTAATGAACTCATCTTTATTGGACTTGGTAAATTTATCTCTAGTATCAGGCTACATACCACAGGCCTTTAAGACTGCAGTAATCAAACCTTTACTCAAAAAGCCTAGTCTTGATCCAGGAGTCTTGGCTAATTATAGACCAATATCCAACCTGCCATTTATTTCTAAAATCCTAGAAAAAGCTGTTGCTAAGCAGCTATCAGACCACTTACACAGGAATGAACTATTTGAAGATTTCCAATCAGGATTTAGAGCACATCATAGTACAGAAACAGCACTGTTGAAAGTTACCAACGATCTTCTCTTAGCCTCAGATAATGGACTTGTTTCGATACTTGTCCTCCTAGACCTTAGTGCAGCATTCGACACCATTGACCACAACATCTTATTACAGAGACTGGAGCATGTGATTGGTATCAGAGGAACAGCGTTAAAGTGGTTCCAATCCTATTTATCGGACAGATTCCAGTTTGTTCATGTCCATGATGAACCTTCCACACGAACAAAAGTTAGTTATGGAGTTCCACAAGGTTCTGTGCTAGGACCGATTCTGTTCACCCTGTACATGCTTCCTTTAGGATATATCATTAGGAAGCACTATTAATTACCACTGCTATGCGGATGACACTCAGTTATATCTATCTATTAAACCTGTTAACACAAACCAGTTAACCAGACTTCAAGCCTGTCTAACTGACATAAAGGCCTGGATGACCAGTAACTTTTTACTTTTAAACTCGGAGAAAACAGAAGTCATTATATTTGGGCCTAAAAATCTCAGAAATAACTTTTCTAAAATTATAGCTACTCTAGATGGCATAGCCCTGGCCTCCAGCACTACTGTAAAAAACCTTGGAGTTATTTTTGACCAGGACATGTCCTTTAACTCACACATAAAACAAATCTCTAGAACTGCATTCTTTCACCTGCGCAACATTTCCAAAATTAGGAACATCCTGTCTCAAAATGATGCAGAAAAACTAGTCCATGCATTTGTTACCTCAAGGCTAGATTACTGTAACTCATTACTATCTGGATGTCCTAATACCTTAATAAAAAGCCGCAGCCAGAGTCCTGACAGGAACTAGCAAGAGAGATCATATTTGTCCTATATTGGCTTCTCTTCATTGGCTCCCTGTAAAATATAGAATAGAATTTAAAATCCTTCTTCTCACATACAAATCCCTTCATAATCAAGCTCCTTCATACCTTAAAGACCTCATAGTACCATATTATCCCAATAGACCACTTCGCTCTCAGAGTGCAGGCCTACTTGTGGTTCCCAGAGTTCTCAAAAGCAGAATGGGAGGCAGAGCCTTTAGCTATCAAGCTCCTCTCCTGTGGAACCAGCTCTCAGCCTGGGTTCAGGAGGCAGACACTCTCTGTACTTTTAAGGCTAGACTTAAAACCTTCCTCTTTGACAAAGCATATAGTTAGGGCTGGCTTCAGGCAACCCTGAACCATCCCTTAGTTAGTTATGCTGCTATAGGCCTAGACTGCCCGAGGACCATCGGTGCACTGAGCTCCCCTACCCTAACCCCCCCCCCCCCCCCCCCCCCCTTCTCTCCCACCTCATGTATATTCCACCATTGAATGTTACTAACCTTGTGCTCTCTCTCTCCCCTAGTTTGTGCTCTTTCCCTCCCTCTCTCTCTCTCTCTCTCTCTCTGTACCTTCTGCAGGTGTCCCTGGTCCTGGAGCTGTTTATCGCTGATGTGCAGTTACTGGCCCCACCAACTTGCAGTGTCTATTTGTTGTTTATTGTTGCTGTTCTTTTCTCTCTGCTCTATCCACTCACCCCAACCGGTCGAGGCAGATGGCCCCCCAAACTGAGCCTGGTTCTGCTGGAGGTTTTTTTCTTCCGTTAAAGGGAGTTTTTTCCTCTCCACTGTCGCCAAGTGCTTGCTCATAAGGGAATTGTTGGGTTTTTAGTTTTAGTTTTTGTAAAGTGCCTTGAGATGATTTGTATTGTGATTTGGTGCTATACAAATAAAATTGAATTGAATTGAATTAATGAAAATTTTTAACTTTTTAACTACTAGTGTAACATGACAGAAACTTCAACAGAACATTATTTAATCAAGAAGTCTTATTGAGGTCAATGTGTCTTTTGCCAGAAACCTGAGAACAAAATGAAATACAAAAACAGAAACATACTGTAGTAGCTAGTACAGTATATAACAATGCAGACCATTCACCCTAACACTCATCAGATCAAATCAGATCCAGTCAGTCACCAACCCAACTCAATGGGCGTTTCAGTCGGTGCAATAATACACTCCGGAGGGTTCCAGGATGGACAGACTTAAAATAGTTGTTTCATATACAAAGCAGAGCAATTTCCAACCAGATATATGCAGACTATGACACAGAGCCACCAACACCACCATGAGAACCTGAGCAGCCCAGTCTCCACACAGAGTTTTAAAGTTTAAAAATCTCAGTGAATGATGATTCCAACTTTAAGCTCTGCTGCAGCTCATTCTCATTGTAAGATGCACAGCACTGGAAACTAGACTTCTTCAGTTCAGTGCTTATGTGAGCTTCTTTGCTTCTTTGTTTCCTTTTGGCTGCTCCCTTCAGGGGTCGCCACAGTGAATCATCTGCCTCCATTTAACCCTATCCCCTGTATCCTCCTCACCCACACCAACTATCCTCATGTCCTCCTTCACTACATCCAAGAACCTCCTCTTTGGTCTTCCTCTAGGCCTCCTTCCTGGCAGCTCTAACCTCAGCATCCTTTTACCAATGTATTCACTGACCCTCCTCTGAACACGTCCTAACTATCTCAATCTGGCTTCCCTGGCTTTTTCTCCAAAACATCTTACATGAGCTGTCCCTCTGATGTACTCATTCCTGATCCTATCCATCCTCGTCACTCCCAGAGAGAACCTCAACATCTTCAGCTCTGCTACCTCCAGCTCTGCCTCCTGTCTTTTTCTCAGTGCCACTGTCTCTAAACCAGACAACACTGCTGGTCTCACCACTGTCTTGTCCACCTTTCCTTTCATTCTTGCTGACACTCTTTTGTCACACATCACACCTGACACTTTCCTCCACCCGTTCCAACCTGCTTGCACACGTCTCTTCGCTTCTTTTCCACACTCTATTGCTCTGGACTGTTAACACTAGGTACTTAAAATCATCCACCTTCTTCACCTCTACTCCCTGTAACCTCACCGTTCTACTTGAGTCCCTCTCATTTATACAAATGTACTCTGTTTTACTGCAGCTAACCTTCATTCCTCTCCTGCTCTCACTACAGATGACAATGTCATCTGCAAACATCATGGTCCACAGAGATTCCTGTCTAACCTCATCTGTCAGCCTGTCCATCACCACAGCAAACAAGAAGGGGCTCAAAGCCGATCCTTGGTGCAGTCCCACCTCCACCTTGAACTCCTCTGTCACCCCTACAGCACACCTCACCACTGTCTTTCAGCTCTCATACATGTCCTGAACCACTCAAACATACTTCTCTGTCACTCCAGACTTCCTCATACAAAACCTCAGCTCCTCTCTCGGCACCCTGTCATACGCTTTTTCCAAATCTACAAAGACACAATGCAGCTCCTTCTGGCCTTCTCTGTACATCTCCATCACCATTCTCAAAGCAAATATTGCATCTGTGGTTCTCTTTCTTGGCATGAAACCATACTGCTGCTCACAAATGCTCACTTCTGACCTCAGCCTAGCCTCCACTACTCTTTCCCATAACTTCATTGTGTGACTCATCAGCTTTATTCCTCTGTAGTTTCCACAACTCTGCACGTCTCCCTTGTTCTTAAAGATGGGCACCAGTACACTTCTCCTCCATTCCTCAGGCATCCTCTCACTCTCCAAGATCTTGTTAAGTCGCCCAGTCAAAAACTCTACTGCCACCTCTCCTAAACACTTCACGTCAAACACGTCAGGACCAACTGCCTTTCCACTCTTCATCCTCTTCAACGCCTTCCTCATTTCATCCTTACTGATCTTTGCTACTTCCTGCTCCACAACAGTCACCTCTTCTACTCTGTCCTCTCTGTCACGAGGTGTGGATGGTGTGGTGTGAAGGAGGAGAGGTGAGGACCCAAATGCAGGACAACTGAGGCGTTTATTCCTTCCTGGGATTTCCAGGGCAAACACAAAACCAAACTAGTAACCGGATTACACGGTACGACTCGAAAGGACCGAGTGAGACGGTCACAACACAATTACTCACTTCAGCATACAAAACACCAACTGAACCATCAATAACCATAACTAATGCTACGGCAAGGGACAAAGGAAGAAGGGAGCTATAAGTAGGGGAGAACACAACAGGTAATCAAACTCAGGTGAACATAACGGGGACAGGTGAAACTAATAACACAGATAATCAACATAAAGCCACCAGGGACCAGAACAGGGGAAACAGGAAGGCCACACAAAATAAGAGTCCTCTGGCGGGAAGTCCCCAGAGGGACTCATGACAGGACCCCCCCCTCAAGGCCGGATTCCAGACGGCCCACGAGTTCCACCAAAAGTCCAGGGTGGGAGGGTGGGAACACAGTTTAAGACCCCAAACAGGGCAGAGTTCTGGGTCGATCCACTGATCGGCTCCTGGGGCACACAAAGTCTGAGGCCGTTCCGGTGGACGGCCTCTCTGGCAGGCGAAGATTCGGAGCCGTTCGGGAGGACGGCTCCGCAGTCAAGCATGGGTCCGAGGCCGTTCGGGAGGACGGCCTCTGAAATGGGCGAAGGTCCGGGGCCGTTCGGGAGGACGACCTCTGAGACGGGCGAAGGTCCGGTGCAGTTCGGGTGGACAACCTCGCAGGCAAGCGTGGGTCCGAAGCCGTTCGGGAGGACGGCCTCGCAGGCAAGCGTGGGTCCGAAGCCGTTCGGGAGGACGGCCTCTGAGACAGGCGAGGGTCCGGGGCCGTTCGGGAGGACGGCCTCTGAGACAGGCGAGGGTCCGGGGCCGTTCGGGAGGACGGCCTCTGAGGCAGGCGAGGGTCCGGGGCCGTTCGGGAGGACGGCCTCTGAGACAGGCGAGGGTCCGGGGCCGTTCGGGAGACTTAGGTAGCCACTGCATTGGCGGCAACGGCTCCGGGGATTCTGGAGATGGCGGCCGAGGAGATGCAGGGGATGCTGACGGCCGGAGAGGCTGCTGCTGAGACGGCCGGGGAGGCTGCTGCTGAGACGGCCGGGGAGGCTGCTGCTGAGACGGCCGGGGAGGCTGCTGCTGAGACGGCCGGGGAGGCTGCTGCTGAGACGGCCGGGGAGGCTGCTGCTGAGACGGCTCTGGCTCGGGCTGCTGAGGAAGCTCTGGCTCGGGCTGCCTCTTCGGGGAAACTGGAGACTGGGGGACTGAGGGCGCCGGTGGCTGAAGGACTGAGGCTGCCGGTTGCTGAGGGACTAAGGGCGCCGGTGGCTGAGGGACTGACTGGAGAGGAGTGGGCCAGGCCTCAGGGCGCGTAGGTTGGTTGCGGCGCCGAGGGACTGGGACTGGCAGTGGCTGCTGCGGCTCGGGAGACGGGGGCAGCGGCTGCTGCGGCTCGGGAGACGGGGGCAGCGGCTGCTGCGGCTCGGGAGACGGGGGCAGCGGCTCCTGCTGCACTGGAGACGGAGGCAGCGGCGGCTGCGGCTTTGGATCCTCCGGAGACGGCCGCTGCTGCTGCGGCGGCTGCGGCTTGGGATCCTCCGGAGACGGCTGCTTGGGGGTCGGCTGCCCGGGAGTCGGCTGCCCGGGAGTCGGCTGCCCGGGAAACGACAGCCCGGGAAACGGCAGCCCGGGAAACGGCAGCCCGGGAAACGGCAGCCCGGGAAACGGCAGCCCGGGAAACGGCAGCCCGGGAGTCGGCTGCTCGGGAGTCGGCTGCTCGGGAGTCGGCTGCTCGGGAGTCGGCTGCTCGGGAGTCGGCTGCTCGGGAGTCGGCAGCTCGGGAGTCGGCAGCTCGGGAGTCGGCAGCTCGGGAGTCGGCAGCTCGGGAGTCAGCAGCTCTTGCAGAGGCTCTGGCTCAGGTGGTGGTCCGGACGATCCAGGGGGTTCCGGTGGCGCTGGTAGCTGGGCTTCAACGCGGACGCCAACAACGTGACGCCGCGGGGCTGGAGCTGACAGGGCTGGAGCTGAAAGGGCTGGAGCTGAAGCTTGAGCCTCGGCGTGGACGATTACACCACACCGAGGGAGGAGAACAGGCTGGGCCGGGACCTCCGTGGGGACGTTGTCGTCGGCGCGCGGAGGCTCGGGGATCCGGATCGGGACCTCAGCGGGTACGAAGACGTCGCCGGCGCACTGAGGGCTCGAAGGGGGTGACTTGAGTGACTTGGGTGACTTGGCTGGGCAGGGCTCCAGCGTTAACGGCCGAGTCGGCACGCTGGAGGTCTGGCAGGCAGGGTTGGGCTCCGGCGGGGACGGCCACGTCGGCACACCGGAACACACGGGACCTGGCTGGGAAGGTGCCTCAGCGGGGACGTCATCGTCGGCACACTGAGGGTCGGGTTGCGGCTGCAGCTGCGAGGTGGTGGCTGGGAGCTCCAGCGGCGGAGGGCGACATGACGCTGACATCGGCACACAGGAAAGCTGGCTGGCCGAGTTGAGCTCCAGCGATGTTGGCCATGACATCACGCTGGGGCTCGGGATACCGGGGTCATGCTCCAGCGGGGACGGCTTCGTCGGCACACTGGAGATCTGGCTGGTCAGGTTGAGCTCCAGCGATGTCGGCCATGACACCACACTGGGGCTCGGAATACAGGAGTCGGGCTCCAGCGGGGACGCTGACGTCGGCGCACTGGAGATCTGGCTGGTCGGGTTGAGCTCCAGCGATGTCGGCCATGACACCACACTGGGGCTCGGAATACAGGAGTCGGGCTCCAGCGGGGACGCTGACGTCGGCGCACTGGAGATCTGGCTGGTCGGGTTGAGCTCCAGCGATGTCGGCCATGACACCACGCTGGGGCTCGGAATGCAGGAGTCGGGCTCCAGCGGGGACACTGACGTCGCCGCACCGGAGATCTGGCTGGTCGGGATGAGCTCCAGTGATGTCGGCCATGACATCGCGCTGGGACTCGGGATACTGGGGTCATGCTCCAGCGGGGACGGCTTCGTCGGCACACTAGAGCTGGGAAGGCAGGTGGAGACCTCAGTGGAGGCGGCGTCGTCGGCGCGCTGAGGCTGAGGGATCCAGGGCAGTACCTCGGCGGGGACGCCATCGTCGGCACACTGAGGTTCCTGCCGTGGGGTAAGTACCTCAGCGGGGATGCTGTCGTCGGCGCACTGAAGGTGCAGGATCCTGGTCGGGACCCCCGCGGGGACGCTCTCGTCGGCACACGAGGGTTCGGGTTGCTGCGGCAGCGGCGAGGTGGTGGTTGGAAACTCCAGCGGCGAGCGGCGGCTGGGCTCAGACTGCCGCGCTGGTGATTCCGCCGCCCTGCTCCGACGCCGTCGCTGTCGGCGATCCCGTCGAGCAGCGCGGGGGTACTCGGGCTGGGCAGCAGCGAGGAGGGACTCAGGCTGGAGAACAAGGGCTGATGGCGGGAGAACCAGTGTCAGAGGCTGGGACTCTGGGGACTGGGAAGCCGGGAGTTGGGAGACTGGCGACTGGAACAGGGCGAGGGAATCACACACCTCCCAGGCCTCGTCGAGGGGGGTCCACTGCTCCAGGCACCTCTCCAGGACCGATGTGATGGTGGACAGGCGGCTGAAGCATTCTGTCACGAGGTGTGGATGGTGTGGTGTGAAGGAGGAGAGGTGAGGACCCAAATGCAGGACAACTGAGGCGTTTATTCCTTCCTGGGATTTCCAGGGCAAACACAAAACCAAACTAGTAACCGGATTACACGGTACAACTCGAAAGGACCGAGTGAGACGGTCACAACACAATTACTCACTTCAGCATACAAAACACCAACTGAACCATCAATAACCATAACTAATGCTACGGCAAGGGACAAAGGAAGAAGGGAGCTATAAGTAGGGGAGAACACAACAGGTAATCAAACTCAGGTGAACATAACGGGGACAGGTGAAACTAATAACACAGATAATCAACATAAAGCCACCAGGGACCAGAACAGGGGAAACAGGAAGGCCACACAAAATAAGAGTCCTCTGGCGGGAAGTCCCCAGAGGGACTCATGACACTCTCTAACATTTTCCTCATTCATCAACTCTTCAAAGTATTCCTTCCATCTTTCTATCACACTTGTGGCACCTGTCAACACATTTCCATCCTTGTCCTTAATCATCCTAACCTGCTGCACATCCTTCCCATCTCTGTCTCTCTGCCTCGCCAACCTGTACAAATCCACCTCTCCCTCCTTAGAGTCCAACCTATCATACAAATCCTCATATGCCCTTTGTTTGGCCTTTGCCACCTCTACCTTCACCTTATGCTGCATCTCCCTGTACTCGTGTCTGTTCTCTTCTGTCCTCCTTTCCAGATGACACACCAAGTACCCTCCTACCTGTCTCCCTGATCATTTTAGCTGTAGCTGTCCATTCATCAACCACCTGACCTCCCAGAGCCTGTTTCACCTCCTCCCTGAAAGTCACACAACACTCTTCCTTTTTCAAGGAAGTGCTCTGGTCCTCTGCTCTGCCCTTGTCCTCTTCATCTTCCTCACCACCAGAGTCATCCTACATACCACCATCCTATGCTGTCTGGCTACACTCTCCCCAGCCACTACTTTGCAGTCACTGATCTCTTTCAGGTTGGAACGTCTGCACAAGATGTAATCAACTTGTGTGCTCCTGCCTCCACTCTTATATGTCACCCTATGCTCCTCCCTTTTCTGGAAAAATGTGTTCACTACAGCCACTTCCATCCTTTTTGCATCAGACCATCAGTCCTTCTGCATTCCTGTCCTGCATACCAAACTTACCCATCACTTCCTCGTCACCTCTGTTTCCCTCACCAACATGTCCGTTGAAGTCTGCCCCAGTCACCACTCTCTCACCACTAGGGATACCCTGAATCACCTCATCCATCTCCCTCCAGAATTTCTCCTTCTCTTCTAACTCACATCCTACCTGTGGGGCATAACCACTGACAACATTCAGCATCACACCTTCAACTTCCAGCTTCAGACTCATCACCCTATCTGACACTCTCTTCACCTCCAGAATATTCCTAGCAAAATCCTCCTTCAGGATAACTCCTACTCCATTCCTCTTTCCATCCACACCATGATAAAACAGCTTGAACCCTGCTCCTAATCTATAGGCCTTGCTACCTTTCCACCTGGTCTCCTGAACACACAAGATATCCACCTTTCTTCTCTCCATCATATCAGCCAACTCTCTAGTTTTTCCTGACAAAGTCCCTACATTCAAAGTCCTACACTCCTGCCCTTCCTCTTCTCTCTTTGTGTACTAACACGCCTTCCTCCTTTCCTTATGTGAACGCTTATGTATATTTAACATTTTAAACCTTATCTTTCCTGTGATCTGAAATCATGTTTGTATACTAGATGCAGCATTTTAAGTTTTTATCCTCCTTTGTCGGGCTACAAAGAGCAGAGGTTTGCAGACAATTACAGGGCACAGGTTTAGGATACATATATGTCTTTTGATTTAATCTGTGTAAACCTATTGTCCCATTAGCAACTAAGCTCAGATAGTGAGTTTACTAATTGACCATTATTAAGCTTGTAAACTTAGAGAGCTTTATTTTTTCCCCTTCAGTTTACAGCCAGAGCGATGCCCCACATATGTTCTTAACTACAGCAAATACTCCACTGTTACTACTTTGTCAGAAATACAACAGCTGGTTTACAGTGCAACCAAGCAAACTCACGTAGCATTACTCCTTGCAGTATTTCAAACTGATCTGCTGTCCAAAAGTGCAGACTTAATACTTGGACTAAATTATGTAGCAATTCAACTACAACTTTACGTGACCTGCAGGTTTGAAGTAATAGGCCCCCATATAAATCTTCTGATGCACTAATGAACATCATTTTCATTATCAAAATATTATAAAACACATCTATTCCACCTAATTATCAGGTTTATTACTATCATACTTTCTATTTTCCCATGATGCACACAGTTGTTACACAAGGACTCTGGACTGCGTGGGGGCTGACATCTGCTGGGTATTTCTCCGCTCTGGATCAGTGGAAACACTGTTGATTTCATAGAGGTGTTATAAAATGAATAAAGAAATGTTGTATTAGAGTGCATTGTAAGAAAGTGCACTAGAGGTGCTATACACTGTGGTATATTAGATCAGTCAAGGTCCTGTAAAAGTATCTCTGCAAACTGCTTTCTCATTAGTTTTGAGAATATTTGAGAAATTGAACCACAAATAACCCATTCAATATTTGAGAAGATGCGTCAAAACTGGGAGTAAACATGAGATATGGAAGGAAAGACAGAATAAAACATTTCACTGGAGCTGCTATACAACAACTTGGTGTTTTGTTACTGTATCTCTCCTCTGCACTATCCTTTGGTTTATTATGTTTTTGTTTATTTCCCTTTGTGGCCTTTTTTTATCACAAGTAGCACCATACACCATCAAAATCTTCAAAAAAGAAATACTCCTCCATCTGATTTAAAGAACCTCAGGATATGAATTACTTCAGCCTTTCAGACTGATCGTGAAAATTCCACCAGTGTTAATAAAAAAAAAGAAATATCACTACATTATTTGCCAGTGTGGAGTTTTAATGGTGACCAAACTGTCTTCTCTATAATGTTCACAGGAAGGTTTCTCATATTAAAAAGGAAACAGCCAAAGAAACAAGTTGTCATATGTTTTTCCTCAAGTGCATAGCATATTTTAGCAGTTTTAGTTCAGTGTATTACAAATCTGTCACAGCTGATGAAAGCAAGGCACAAATACTTTGGTTTTCATTTAATTAGATTGATTACATCTGGGTGATTTCATAAAAGTCTTAAATTGTATGTATAGTATAATATATCTTTTTTTTAACTTGTAGCTATGACCTCTGATTGCAAAGGCATCTGCAGCACAACTAGAAATTAGAAAATTTTAAGATGTTGTGACAGTATTTCCATGGTAGACTTGGTTTTCACAACCTCTGTTTAGATTAATGCAGAAATTCAACCATTCAAAGTATATATATTTTTTTTAATGCAGGGGGTCATTTTTGAACTTCAGCAGTGAGGGCGGCTATGAAAGACACCACCATGTCATTCAGGACACCAATCACAAAGATGCATTACTGCAGGCAAGTGATCATTAGCTTATGTGACATAAGCCTGCAAGTTTTTTTTTTTTCATGCTGTATATAAATAGAGTAGCAGGCTATCTAAGTGACACAGTGGTAGTGTTCACAGTGTAAATCTTCATTTCGTTGCTTGCTTCCTTAGATGTGCAGTCTGATGTCTGTATTATAGCTGTAATTTACTGTAAGTGTCTTTAAAATGGGACAAGCAGCTGTGCAGTGGTTACCCATCCATGGTATTTTGGAATACTGTCTTGTGAAATCAGGATCAATGGTACATCCCTTGGCACAGTACTAACACAGGTAACTAGGAGCGCTTTCACTGTTGAGTACTATTACTGTACACACAAAATGTATGTAGTTGACTTCAAACACCCACACATTTCCAAACATGCACAAGAGTTTCTGATACACAGACTGTCAGTGGAACTTAGATTTGAATTTAACATGTGTTTTGAGGGTATGGAAAGCTTATTTACATCTGAACTCTTTGTAAACAGTGAAGTTTATTTTGTGTTGTTTTTGATAATCTTTAATATTCAATTTCTGTGCAGCTTTTATTACTATAGATCACTGCATACTCCAAGGTTGATTGAAAAACCAATTTCTCATCTCTGGGCTGGCTCTGAGTCTCTGTGTTTCTTTTAATAGTGCCACTTCAACATTTTCCGATATGAAATATGCAGTACCCCAGGGCTATGCTCTTGGCACTCTGATTTTCTTTATCTATCACCTCTTGGCTAAATAATATGTCATGGAATTGATTTACATTGCTATGCTGGTGATACCAAGCTGTATGTGCCAGTGAAAGTGGATGACGCTTCTGAAATGATTAAATTAAAGCTCTAAATTTGAGCTTTAAAAAAATGACATTCTGGTGAATGGCTTCAGCCAGACACGGACACCAGTTTGATCAGTTAACAGTGACTCTGGACAACTGCATTACCTCTTAAAGCCTGACAGCCAAGCATGTTAGTAATACTTTTAATCCTTGAGTCTCTTTTGATCAAAACATTTAAGATATTACGAAGACCATTTTAAATTGTGTATCATAGCTAGATTTTGGTCTTTTCTGTTTGTAGCAAAGGCAGAGAGCCAATGTTTGGCTCATCCAGACTTGATTGTTTTTACAGTTTGTTGTGAGGCCTACTACAGCACAGAATGTTGCAAACAGATTTCAGAAATATGGTCTCTGATGCTCTATCAGTCACTACGGGTCACCTAACTACACCATGCTGTTAGTTGTAATGACCTCCTGGCATAAATGACATATGGACTTTTTTTTTGTTGTTTACAGAAGAACAAATTAAAATCTGAGGAGATGAGATTTTGTCTGCTCTGGGTCTGTGCGGTGGGCTCTGAGGCAAGCTGCACAGTGAGGATGGAGCTCTGGGAACAAACTGCCTGCTGGGGCCCTGCACTGTCTTCTCTGTTACCACCTGAGTCTATGTCTAATTAATAACATTTGTATTCAGGGACAGAACAGAGGGAGACAGGAAGGGAGGCAGAAAATTATTAGTGTGTGTACTTAGGGACTGAGACAAAGGATGGAAGAAGAGGGAGGACAAAAAGTTACACCTTTTTTTTAGCTTCTGACGTTGGACACCACGGTCACACTAGCTGGCAGAAGGTGTGATGTGTTGATATTTTTTTCTTTTATCCTTCTCCCTTTTCTTTATCCTTAGACATAAAACATGGGCTGAGAAAGAATTAGAGTCAGAAGAATGTCCCTTTTCCCCTCTAATGGTACCCTTCATTTCTACTTTTGTAAGAACTTTCAAACCTTGCGTATACTCATGTGACCAGAGAAGCAAAAATTCATTCAAAAAATTCAGTTTAGGGAATTAAATGCAGAGGCTAGCATACAGAAAAATTCTTTCCTTGGAACAGCAGACCATTCATGTCTTTTATTAAATCATTCATATGTAAGCTCATCTGTTTGACAGCAAAATAGTTTCAGACTCTAATGGCAAGACCAGCAATTTTATGATAGTGATTATAACATTGATATCAGAATATTTGCAGATCATTGCACTTCATTAGATGATAAATAGAGGATGGGAATTTATAGTGACCAATAGGGAAATGATGATTAATTTTTATCTCTACCAACTATTGGATGAAGAAATTAACTTAAACTTGTCAACTTTTTAATAAGACCAACAAACTACACATCCACAGAATAACAACATTTACAAAGCAGTGACTCAATTATCTTTTAGAATTGAAATTTACTATTGTGGTATTCAGGTTTGTGTGCCTCAGTATTAACGTTTTCAAGACATCAGTCAATAAAAGAGATGATTTAAAGTGAGATTTAGCTGGCATACCACACCATCCGTGTTAGTTCAAATCTAAAAACCAGTTCCCTGTCACAGTAGCAGTTTGTGGAGACAACAATGTGGTGCAGTCGAAGTGTTCTCGCCCCAGAGAGCAGTGTCTCAAAACTATCCTCTGCTCATGGACAATTATCACAGGAGATAGGGCTCCTTCCTGTTACGATTTCATCTATCTGTATCATCACAAGGTTTCAGAGGGACAGACACCCACAGTCACAAGTGTCTTAACTGAGCTGTCTTCTAGTATTGCAGCTGTCCTGGGGTCTGCATTTATGTAGTGAGCAGCTGAAAATATATGTATAGAAGCATCCTTTGACCACTCCTTGCTTTCATTGAAACTGCTTTATTTATTCTACCTTTTCTCCTTTTGTCCATGACTTGCATTTAAAGAGTATCTTTATCTATCAGAACTGTGACCCCAGCAGTTAAAGATTCACCCCTGTCTAGTCTGAGCTGCTCAGTTAATGATCCAATCTTTCAAGTCTTGTAGTTTCAAATCCTGCCAGCTGTCACTTAATCAGATGTTTGTCATGACTGCTCACTTAGACCTGTTATTGTCACACCAGTGCTGGGGCACAAATCAAGTGTGATTGCAGTTTACCATGTGGGCTATCATTTTCAATAAGAATGGGTCTGACGCAAAATAAATGATGCTCATGAATGTCAAAGATGAATATTTGAGTTGTCTTAGGTCAGAAAATTGTGTGTCAAAGTAGATACAACTGTAAAACTGTTGCTCATTTACCAATGGCCAGTAGGATTGTTCATTCCTGATGCCACTATGAACATTTACTGTTTAGCGTTTGACAGTATTTTATTATTGGTCAGAGCAAATGTTTTGTTGTTTCAGGGCCAGGGGTAGTGTGGCTGAGTGCTATAAGGTGCTAGGCTTAGGCTTCAGTCTGTATGAAGGTGTTAGTTCAAATCACATCATTGCATCTTTGTGTTCAGCTACTTGGAATAAATGGCCTCAGTGTGAGTTCTCTGGCAGCAATATGTGAGAACTAGCAGAATATGATGCTGAACTGTGTGCTTTATGAATTAGAAGTTGAAAAAATCCTCCCATTTAGTTGCTCATGTTGCTAAAGTTTAGATACCTTGATATGACAAGGTCAGCTTTCACATTTTAACTGTGCTGTAATGCCACTGTATCGCAGTTGGCCATTTGGCTGCAGCACTAGATGTTTTACTGTGTAGGCTGAAGATGCGTACAGATAAGAAACAGACCAGTCTGAAATCACAGACTACTCTCAGTTAACTGAGGATACAATGGTGCAATATCCTGGGCCCATAACCCAGAGGTCAATGGTAACATTTTTTTAAGACAGTTTTGATTTTCTTGGGAAATTGATAGCAATGTAATCATAGCAGTGTAGAAAGCAGGTGGTAAGGTAGTGTGGCAGCATGGTCTAAGGTGCTGGATTAAGGGTCCATTTATTGAGGCAGTAGTTCAAACCCCACGACTGTCAATCACTTTCTTATCAGACTAAACAGATATTAGTGTGAAACCTTAAGTGTGTCTGACCATAGTGTTGAAAACTGCAACACTATTAAATCCACATATACAGGATGTTTCTTTGCAGTTACCACTCTATTCATAGTCTCAACACTAAGCTACCTAAAGCCTTTTGGCAAAGTAGGCTTTCAAGCACACAATAAACCACTTTAGCACATTGATTTCCAATAGTTTTACGCAGAAGAGCAGTTGCCAATCTTGTTCTGTCTTGTTAAGCTTCACTCAGTTTTGGAACTAGATGATTGTGCACCAGTCATGCTTAATTAGCCTCTGGAGAGAATGGAACATGCTGTGAGACATCACCAAATGTTCTGGCACCCACTATCTGGGTGAAGACGTGGGCTGCTTTGGGGAGTTGTTGGGGAGTTATTGTATATGCCAACTCATATACAACTCAACATTTTCGAAAGTGTTATGCCAGAAAAGACATCATTTCTTTCTTTGCTCTCCAGATTATCTGCATCCTTACATTTGTACTTCCAGAGCAGCAGCTGAAGTCAATTGTCTGCTTTTCAAAGGTCAGAACTGGGATAGTTGGTGCTGTAGCAGTCAACACGTTTTATCTTCTCTCAGTTTTCACATTATTGAGTTGAACTGAAGCTTTTGATAGTCAGTGAAACTTTCTCCCCTTTTGAAAGTATGCTATGGCACATACACACATATGAGTCAAAACCTATCTGGAGCACTGTCTTAACACTTTACTCTTGATTTCTAACCACATGTGCAGTGTGGTCATTAGTGACTGGTGATTGGTGACTGGAATCTAATTATGGTCAGCATGCAAATGCATGACATCTCAAATAACGGGATGCTCGTCTGTATTCTTTCTTCTCAGTCACAATGGTTAGACTGCACACAGCTTTTTAATTCAGCATTCCTGCATGCATATAAATGTGATTTCAAACATATCATATCGACCCTGTTATTTAAGATAATGACATAATCATGCCATTTTTCTGCTTTACAGTCAGTTCCAAGTTGTTCCAACCTACTGTACCACTTAGTGTGAAATGGATGCATGCATAATAAACTCCTTGTACGCAGATGTGATCACAACTTCTGTTTATTCTATTCAGTACATTTGCTGTGTGATTATTTATTTGCTGCATGATTCAGGGAAGAAAAATATGCAGGGATTACAATTTAGCCGCAATCATAAATTAATAAACTCATGCAATAATACAATAATAATAAAAATTATATAATTTTAGGTACTCATGACATCAGGATAGGGCAGCACAGTGCCTTAGTGGTTAGCACTGTTGCCTCACAGCAAGAAGGTTCCTGGTTTGAAACCCATCAGGGGCCTTTCTGTGTGGAGTTTGCATGTTCTCCCTGTGCTTGTGTGGGTTTTCTCCAGGTACTCTGGTTTCCTCCCACAGTCCAAAAACATGTATGTCAGGTTGATTGGTGACTCTAAATTGCCCATAGGAGTGAGTGTGAGTGTGTGAGGTTGTTTGTCTCTATGTGGCCCTGTGATGGACTGGTGACCTGTCCAGGGTGGACCCCTGCCTTTCACCCAAAGAGAGCTGGGATAGGCTCCAGCAGGTCCCTGTGAACCTAAATAGGAATAAGCAGGTGTAGATGATGGATGGGTGGATGACGTCAGGATCTATAAAATCCTGGCTACAAACCTGAAATTTAGTCAAAAAGCCAAGTTCTTTTTAAATCAATTTTTCTTGGCTTTCAGATTAAATACTCACAAGGGACCAAAGCTTTTTTTGACCTTAGCACTGTGAAGACTGTGTTTCATGCATCCTTTGTTACTTAAAACTCATACATAAATGAAATTGACTGATTAAATATGTTTAATGACACCCAGCTAAAGCATGATGTTATGTGCTATGGCACAAAAATAGCAAGAATATCAAAACTGTAGCAACTGTAACTAGGCCAGTGAGCAGTTTGTAGAAGCAGCCACCCACTGCATCTGTCTGGTCTGTCCCCTGTGATAATGGCAGCTGGAAGTAGCCATTGTGTTTGTTGCCAGTAATTTTAGTACATATGATCATACAGAATATGCGCTTAGATGATGCTGTGCTTTTCTGATCCCTGAAGGACCTGTGTGGGTGTAAGTGCATGGATCTGTCTACCATCTTTTACTCCTGGTACTTGGGATTCCTGCACATGAATTCACAGATCTAGCAGGAAACTATGGAAACATATCTAAATATCATTACTGAGGTCTCATTGAATGTGTTGTGAAAAATGCTGACATTCTAACTTTCTGTGCATTTCTCCAACAGCATTTCATGACAAGAAACACTTTAATCACCAGCATTTCCAATACCAGTGGAGTAGGCCTATTTTCTATCTATTGATCATGCCGGCGTGACAGTAGACTCCTCAGGGTTAACCTAGAAACAGATTTTGCCAATATGATACTCTTATAGGTTGTACTCCCAGGGTTCTTACGGAGGAGAAATTAGTTTGAAACTGTGGGTGGATGCAACACTAAGTAAGAGCAGAGCAGCAGTTGCGTGCTGGGCCCGTAACCCAGAGGTTGATGGATCAAGCCCATCGTCTGCTAATTAAAAGTTTACGGTATACTCTATGTCACAGGACTTCAGGCTGTCTCTGTTCATAACCACACTTTCAGTCACTTCTCGTCACAAGTGTGTTGTATTGTACTGAAATGCCTCCTTCTTGTGCTGATGAAAAGACATCAGTTATGTAGTGAGCAGCATATAAGATATGTGCAATAGCAGCCTTTGACCACACGATAAAATTCCTTAACCTCTGCCTATTCTCCTTCCTTTCATATGCTGCATTCAACGTCTTCATTAGTAGCTGCATCTCACCTGGGTTGACTATGATTGGCACCTGCTTTTTTATAGGCAAAGATTTCATAGAAATGTGACCAGAGCAGTTAGAAACTGATCCTTTGTCGGTTCAAGTGTCATGCAGGAGCACCAGCACTGCCTTTAAATGCTGTCACCATCACCCTTTGGATTGGAGTGGAGCTGGCATCGACTTTCTTGAGGCCTGGGAAGATCAGGACCGAAAGCAGTTAGATTTGTGTTCTGACTAATAGAGACACATGAAAGTTCCTTGTATTCATGGGTTTGAAGCAAATCTAAGACTACAGTGATAACAAAATAATTTTATCATGGCTGTTTAAATGTGAAGTGAGTAACATATTGTAGCTGGAAAATTTATAAATTGGGCTGCAGTGAATATTGTCAAAAGTTAGCTGTGTAAGTTCCCTGCTTTTGAGCCTCTTACATCCCTGAAGGCCAAGGATCAAATCCCACCACACTTTCTTACATCTGTCGTTCCCCCTCTCAACCTCCCTGTCTGAATAAATAAAAAACACTACATCTGACTTGCCTGCCAGCTTTCCTGTTAGCTGACAAAAGCTGGGAGTTCTCATCCCTCGATTCAGCACTTCAGAGACTAGGACCAGATGTATAAACCTCTGTGTGGATACAGACCAGAAATGTGAGAGGGAATAGATTGCTTTCATTGCATCTGTAAAGCTACTGTATGATCCACATGAACATTTTTCACATGTACACAAACATAATAACCAGTCCAACATTTAGTCTGAAAAAGCTATCAACACAGTCCAGTTTAATTTGTTTTGCATAAAGAACAATCACCATAAGGGCAAAGCAGACATTTTCTCCTCTTTGTCTTGCATTAGCAGTGTCGTGTGAAAAGCAACCAAGGGTGAAATATTTAATATGTGAAAGACTTAGCGGTATCTAGTGGTGCCCATTTCCAGGCACTAGGGAGGGCATGGTGGCTGTCATTTTAGAACAAAATATTATTCCCTGTTTAGAGCCAGTGTTTGGTTTGTCCATTCTGGGCTACTGTAGAAACAGTAGCAGTATAAAATGGCTAACTCTGTGAAAGGAGACCTGCTCCCCACGTAGATTTAAAAGACTTACACTAAGTATGAGAAAAGGCAATTATTGTCCAGTGATTACACAAAAATGACAACATATTTATGAAAACTATGTTCTATTCCTGCTAACAGATCACTCTAAATATTACACATTGAACCTTAAAGGCTTGAAAAATACTGCACAAATCCTTTAAGTTTCATATGTTTTTTCTAAACATATAACTTTTTGCAGCATCTAATAATATATGTATATGTATATGTATATATGTATCTCACATATATAGTTCTTGGTCTAATTTAATCTATAGAAACTTGCACACTCAGCATAATGCTATATGGTAACATTTTTACTAAGTAATAGAAAGAATGTGTGTCTGTGAAATTTACATATTGTAAAGCAGTAGACTACATTATGGGAAACATGCTTTTTTTTCGTTCTTGGTTTCCTGGCAACTGCTCTCAGCTTAAATGCATGAGAGAAATTTGATCAAATGTGGTCTAGTATTAATTTACAAGGTTTAGAAGTGCTGATATACTGTAAAAAAATATTCAGAAAAGAGTTTCTGACCAGCATGTAGCAAGGTATAAATAAGCAATTAACAACTTAAAACACTGGATCTTATAACACCTATTTTTCATTTCACTGTGTCTTTAATAATACAAGCAATAAGAGGACACATAAGGTAAATCAGCATCTAAGGCAATTCAATCCAGTATTGACAAATATGGTTGCATACTATTAATGCATCCTCGGCCAAAGTGGCTGAGTGTAAACATAATGAATAATTATGTTTCCCATGTGTACTGTCTGTTCCATAAGATGTGAATGCTGCATAACTTCATACTGTCTTTTAAAGGTATACTTTCTATTCAACATAAAACTGATCATTGAGCAGATTGCATGTACAGTACAATAGCCTTGTTTGTTATAGATTCTTAGTCAAAGTCTGTTGTGTTACAGCTGGACTTTGTGGGACCCTACAGTGTTTAAAAAATGAATCCTGCAACACAATAAGTTAATGAGTGATAATTTAATGGACATTTGCCTATAGCAAGAAAGTAATTCATTGAGGGCTCTTCCTATAAACCAAAAGCATATCTTATCTTGTTTTAGAGAAATACATGGTTTTTATTGAATCTACAGATGTTATTTGAGGTAATCAAAATTTAAATGAGAATTGTGGTTGCAAAAGGCATTACTCTGTAAGTGGGGAGAGAGACTGTAAGCAATGTAGGAAGGAGTGAGAAAAAAAGGACAAAATTACAATGAAATAGAGAGGATAGTTATATTTGCTTCCCCGTTGAATTCTAATAAACCTGCCGACACTCCCACACAGAACAGGCCAAGGTAACCCATACTCTGTAGACACAGTATCCCTAAAATTAAAGTTTAATCCTCAACCCACACACCTTATTATGGTTCTTGAATATCATCTGCACTACTTTGTCCCTCTGTTGTTGTTTCTTACTCCCAGTATCTCAGTCCTGCACACAGTATTTCTCTTTTCATCTCAGTTGCTGTCTCCTTCTCTGCGTATTTTAATTCTCTTTAAAACGGCACTAGAAAAAGACAAGATACTGATATTCACACCTATAAAAATTTTTAAAATGTTAATATAAATACACAGTTCTTTTGCTACCTTGTGTCTACATAATGTTTTTTATGTAAGAATTATTATTATTATTATTGTTATTATTACGTTAAGACATTTGTTAATTTAGCACACAAGAACAAAATTTGATGTGCTTACAGTCCATAAAAAAACTTTGGAACTGGAGCTCCTGAACCTTAAAGCTATAATGCTCCTTACCACCAGATTAAATTATAGTGGAATCCACTATTATTACTTTGCTGAAACATGGAAAGAACCCTTTATTTTTGGAGCTCTTGAAAGAGCATTATAATATATATGTTTTTGTTGGCCTGCAGTGGTTTTGCGTCTCACCTTGCTGCAAAGGTGTAGATGTGTATGCTGTCACATCTGTATTGGATATGGTTACAAACCCAAACAAAAATGTCAGATTTTCTGCTAGGGCAGTGGTTATGATTAAGCTATGGTTTAATAGTAGTGAAACAAAACAGAACAGAAATGTCAGATGATGGCACTTGTGTCAAATGGTGGTGTATTTAGCGAATTGTATTGACTGTGTAGGAGTTGACTTTTGTACTATTGCTCTTTCTGTCAGTTTACACATTTGCAAAGACTACCCAGAAAGACTGGCCTACGGCTGGGTTTAGGGTGATGCCAGAGAATGGGACATATTCTTGTATTTGTGTGTTGTATGTAAAACACTTTGAACTGGTTGGTTTCCTCAACATACTGATGTATAAGACCGGGGGTTTGTATCCTATTTTGGAATACTAAGCACGTTGATTAAGGGTAGTCTACTTTAAATAATATGCAGAGTTCTGCATGCATCAGTCCATCAAAGTTTCATTTGCTCAGTTCAGTTGACTTTAATCAAAGCACATGTAGATTCACTGGCACAGATCTAAGCATGCAGAATCCTTTTATGATATTGCTTTTAGTTCTTTAAATCCATTAGATTACACTCCTACTCCACTGCTGCCCTCATACATAAGTTTTTCACCCTTTGACTCAACAGTGAAAATGTATGTGTATTCTGAAGTTTCCTGCATTTCACATAGAGTAAGTTCTCCGCTGTCATTGTTGGCCAGTTATATCTGTAAGCTTTCAGGAATGAGTTGGTACAGATTACTGATATGCAGATTAAAGAAGTGAGCCTATTATTTCCCTTGTGCCTCACTCTGTCCAAAGTTAGAGAACTTATAATCCATAATGTAATATGTGGCTGCGTGTGGCTAATGTGTGTGTGACTCTTTTTAGATATATAAAATCAAACCCATATCCCCACTTGCTCCATTAAGCCTATGATTAGGCTCTGTGAGAGACAGGAGCAGGCTTAGTGCTAACTCTTCTTGCCTTGATCAAAGACACACACACATAAAAGTGCATGTGCATGTATAAAGTCATGACACTTGGCTACTTATGCAGACACATATTCACCCTCTTAAATGCAGTAATATGGATGCATTCACACACTTGGACACAAAATGGACTGCCGCAGTAGGATGGACTTTGCATTTGTTTCTGCATACTGTATGCACATGTATGCTTCCATGTCACTGTGTGTGTCTGCGTTCAACTATCGTCTGTGGTAATGAGATTGGACTTTTCTAACAAGTTGTTTTTTTCTTCAGTTCGTTACCTCTTTAGAAAAGAAAAACGTTAAAAGGAATCTTCCAACCCCTCATCAGAAAGCGAGGGATTAAGGTGGAAGGTAAAAATAGCCTACATGAAGAGAGAAGGATAAGACTTTTTAGCTGTGGGTTGATAGCAAAAAATCTGGCTCATTCCCCCTTCACTTTTATTCCCCCTTCATCCTACACTCATTTCTTTCTAAGCTTTGATATTTGCAAAAACCTTCAAGGTCCAATTTGTGTTTTATTATTTTATTACTGTATTTTAAAAGAGAAAAGTAACTTAGTAACATGTTACTATACTGCCTCAGCTGCCCATGAAGTACAGATAACTTGATGCTTACACAGATGTTAAAGCCTGTCAGTCCTGTTATCCTGTACTACTGAATAAATGAAGGATTTGAGGGGTGTAAACAAATAAAAACACATTCAGATAAGAAAATAAAGTGTGACTGACAGGATTTTGAAGACCGATTCTGATATTTAATGATTTTTATCAATATACAGTATCAGCCAATAATCCCTTTCCCCCAGAAACACATCACATGAACAAACATTTACAGTGGCTTTTTGTTTTCTTTTCTTAGAGTTATAGTTTAGTCAAATTGAAACACAAAGATATCACACCCACTTTGCTCAGTTTACACTGGTGCTGTCGTCTAACAGCATGGCTTTCCATGATGAAGTGTAAAAAAAAGTGTTTTTATAAGGAGCACTTCACTTAATATAAGGCCTGTGAGAAAGAAACTACATATATATACACACACTGAAACAAAAAAGAAACACTCCCATCTTCTTCAGAGGTAAGCACAGCAGTCCATTTGTTACACCCATCACTGAATTGATCTCTAAGTAACACATAGCCAGGCAGTCAAATGGCCGTACGTAAACCTATATTGATCAAGCTTGTTCAATCTAGAGTGTGTTACATCTCAGAAGCAGCCAATTGAGCTATTGTTACAGCCCATTTTTCATAAGGATGTAGACTTTATTCCTCAGTATCATCTTTTGTAGCAGTTGTAGTAGTTTTAGGTTCAAAAGCAAGACATTAAGTTTTATTTTCTGTAACATTCTGGACCTACTCCTGTTGCACATTTAACCTCCACTTTTTACAAATGATGCACAATGACACATTGAGCTATTATAGCAAGTATTTTGTCACTACCACTCCCATTTTTTATCAGAGAACTCTACAATGATCTGAGCCTCCTTCCACTATATAAAAACTGATATGGACCAATTCTTACTTAGACCTATTTTATGTTAAATAAAACTATTTTTTTTCATCCAGGCCATTAACGCAGGGTTTAATTAGACTAAATGTACACCAACTTTAATATACAGTACAGGATTTCCATCATTGTTGCACTGTGTCACTTCTAGAATAAGTCAGAGTATGACTAGTTTAGTCACATGAACAAGTACACATACAGTTAGTAGTTAGGGTTTTACAGCCCTGAACTACACTAATGATTAATCAAAGAAAACCATTATGACATGTTTTCTCATGTCTCAAATGTACATGAGGAGATGAAAAAGTTAAAGCAAGCCAATTTAAAGACAAATGAAATGTCTGTAATGTGATGTAGTCACACTAGTGTCCTTATCATTGTGTCCCTTCAGGAAACTTACAAAAAATATTATTATACATCTAGCAGCAAAAACTGCTTTAGTACTGAAAATATCAAGACTATCAGTGTTTTATCATTTACTCACTGCTTTATCAATCCTTGTGAGTGCCTTATTGATTTCCTGAAAGGCACAGCAATATGATGAATGGTCCACTGTTCAAAATTTGCTTGTATCCTCCCTTTTAAACTTAATCTCTCAATTCTAGGATCAAAATGACCTCTTTGGTGACATTTTTCCTAAAACTACTGAAACCAAAAAGTAAAACATCTCTTTTGTAAGACATTTAAAGGTTCAATCGGTATATTTAGAGTTATCTATTAGCAGAAATAAAACATTAAAATCACAGGAATATACCAGTCATTACAGTTTGTTGTCTTAGAATGACCCAGGTCTCCTTTCACAGAGGCAGTCATGTGTTGCCACCATGTTTCTACAGTAGCCCAGAATGGACAAACCAAACACTGGGTCTAGGGAGTGATTGCATTTTGCTTTCATTTGACAAGAACCTCATGGCCACCAGAGTTGCATTCTGTAATCTCAACACTAGATGCTGCTTGTTTTTCCTTTCACTTCTTGGACGTGATCTGAAGACCAATTTCTCCAAGGTGGAGAAAGTTTTGATCTCTGTTTATGAAACTGTTTCACTGGATGATCTCAAACACACTGTAGGTCCATGGCTGGTGTATTGGTTCCTGCAAAAGTCACAGTTTTTGAGCATCAAGGTTGTCTGTAATGAAATGCTAAACTGGAGTTTGGTCACAGGTGAACAGACACATCTTTAAACTTTTCATGAAACATCAATGATGAAACTGCAGAAACAGAAGCAGGAGATAACACTGAATGTAAGCTTAACTTTCTAGACTGGGTCTCAGTAAAAGAGGCTGCAGGGACACGTGAGGACAGAGATATACTTTATCGTAGTCTCAGGGAGAGAAGAAGGAAATGAACATGTTGCTTTATGAGATTTGGTTCAGAAAAAATGCTTCTACACACAAATCCACACAAATCACCCACAAAGTGTTTGTCTCATATTTCTGCACATCTGTCTTCTCTGTGTGGAGAGTGAGTTGTTGCTGTAGCTACTGAGGCAGAGAAGCTGGTGAAGTACAATGTAAAAAACATTTACTCATAGATCTATTTATCTTAAAAACTCAAACCTGCACTCAGAAATGAACATGCGATTACACACACACACAACACTGGCTTCATATTGATCAATACAACTGGAAGCAGCTTCCATCTTCATTAGTTGCTGAAGTTTAATTTGGCGTGAAGGTGAGAGAAATGAGATTTCTCTGTGTGTTAGTGAGTGTGTATGTTTGTGTTTGTTGGCATGGTGTATTGTCGTCAGCATGCAGCGTCTATCTCTCAGTTGTCATCTGCATCTCATGCTTTATTGAGCCTTTTAGAGGCTTTCAAGCCAGTCACTCTCCCTCCATCTTGGTTTCCATGTGTCAATCTCTGTATGTCATTGCCTTCACCTCTGCAAAACACAAACCAGGGTCACAGAGAGAAACTTTCTTTTCGGGTCTTAAGTGTATGCTATTATCAGTATTCTGACAAAGTTCAGGCCTTAAAAATAGCAAAAAACAACAGTTTCCAACATTGACTGAACTGTTTCTTCGAGGCAGAGAGAAGACAGGTCACCACCTACACATCTGCCACTTGGTGGACACTTTCAATCCAGCACAGTACACAGGCCAGGTAGATGTTAGATTTTGTACAAGTATAAAAAATGGCCCCAAAAAGTCAATAGCAGCCAGTCTGTATAATGAGGCCACAGTGACAGCAAACACAGGGAACAGAGTTGGTATTTGTTTTGTCTCTGACATTTTGCAGGTGCTTGCTGTTGGTAGAAAACTACTTTCTAGTCAAGTTTTTAGAAAGCTTACTTGCTGGTAGACCTCTGCCACCAGAGGTGTTTTCTGAAAAACACGACAGAATGGTAAAATTGTTTTTCAGTTAATAGCTTTAGATTAAAGGTAATCATGGTTAATAAGATTAACTGTGGTTTTTGCAACTTCATTAAAATATTAAATAAATATTATATATATATATATATATATAATATTATATGTATTGAATATATTTTATTGAACCACAAATGCTGTGCAATAAGGTCAGGGAAGTGTGATTTTCAGTCTCTGGTATGGTCACACTCCAGAAATACTGGATCTTACATTTCCCAGCAAGCAACTTTTTTCTTTTTTCAATAGATCCTCCCTGCCCAATAAGCTCTATCTTTCAAATGCAACCTGGAAAACCAATCTGAGATTATACATAATGTCTCTAGTCAGGGGTTTTATATTAACAATGAGTCAGACGATCAACTCAAATGTGAATGTTGTTGTAAAAAAACATCCCAAAATTATCATCTAACTATAGTGCTTAATGTTTCGTAGCCGATTGTGATTTTTTACTGCCCACAACTTTGATGCTTTGTTTCACTGTGAACGCTCTTGTCAGCCTCATATCCAGCAGTAACAGCCAGTTGTTAGCTCGTGAAAAGGTTTGCTACTAGATAACTGCCACAGACACGCAGTAAAACCCAAAACAGGAAGGAAGAGGAGAGGTTGTTTTTGTTTTTACATTAAACACTGTTTTTCCTCTCCATAGTCACTGAGTGCTGCTCACAAGGGATTTGTTGGGGTTCTATGTAAAGTGCCTTGAGATGGTACTTTTTGTGATTTGGTGCTATATAAATAAAAATGAATTGAATTGAATTGTGGACTGTGATCAAGCTGTGGGGCCAAATAAGCCACAGGTGAATTTTCCAATAAATAACTAAAAAAATTAAACAAAAATAAAAAAAAGTTTTAATCACTCCAAACTAAGAAAAAGTACAATTTACAAAATATACAACCACATTAAATAAAATATAAAAGATAAAAGATGTCAAATGGAGCCTGATGTCAAAGATGTCAAAGAACTCAGCTCAGGCTACATAAACTGAAACATAAATGACTGATTAAACTAAAATAACTGAACAAAGACAAACTAAGTAAACAAGCAAAGAGGGACATACAGTATATCCTAGCTGACCAGGCCATTCACAAACAAGAGAGGGTTACATGGACAAACCTAACTAACCAAACAATAAACACAAATGAACCAGTCAGTCTAAACTCAGTCTAATTAAAAAAAAAAGTATTCCAATCCCCTCTTTCATTCTTGTCTTCTTTCATTCCTTGGCTTGGGCCTCTTCTTACTGTATTTTCAGTCTCCACCCTCAGACCCTCGTTCCAGGCAGGTACTGTAACTCAAAGACAAGGAGGAACCAATTAAGGTAACAAATAAACCAACAAACACTGATGTGACAAAACGATGCTAACTAAACATCAATAAACTAAATGCTCAACCAAGCAAACTGACTGTTTTTGTGTCTAAGTGTGTTAAGTGTCTGCAAATGAATATAACGAAACGTAACAGTGCTGTGGGTGAGTGTGCCATCACAATTATTGTTACTGTGAATGTCAGCCTTGTTGACAAAGGAATTGCTCATTCCAAGTGGTGTAAGCCCCACACTTAAGCATGTAGTGATGTTGGCATTTCAGATGGAAATTAGCATGCATTGTCCAGTGTAGCCAAAAAATCATTCTAAAATGCTTGCATAAAATTTCTATGATGGCAATTAATCAATTACTAGGAATAGACCCATATAGGCCCTACAGTTAAGTAAGAGGGGATGTGGGCATTTGATTGTGTCATGCAGAGAAGCCTAAAATAACTGCAAATTATTGCCATAATATTTTTTTCATACAGATCATCTGAAAATGTGGGATGTAAACCCTACAGCTTAGTAAGTGGGCATTTTACCACACAGCATGTTGTTTTTAAGCATGATGTTAAGAAAAGACATGAACAGACTTTGGCATTTCACTCCCTTTTTCTGCTCGATAGTAGAGTTGAAGGCTACACCATACACCATACTCAAATGTGATCTGCTGGAGCCCGCTCTCTTTGGGTGAAAGGCAGGGGTACACCCTGGACAGAGCAGAATTGCCAAGCAGCACTTACCAACTTAGCCAACCTGGCAACTTTCACTGACGGCTGGTCTTTCCTCTGGGCAGCATTTTCACTTGTGTTTCCGGGTAAGTGATTACCTTCTGCGGTCTGAGGATGTTTTGGGGTCCTGGACAAGTTTTGACATGTCCTGAAAGTTGTTTTTCTTTCAGTTATTTTTAAAAGCTGAGATATTCATGTGTCTGTGGAGAGAGATAACAGAGACAGAGAATATAGAGAGCGTACCCTGTCTGCTTTCTGATCAAAACTGACGGAGTAATTTAAGTTTGTTTCGGCATTATCAGGAGGACATGCGTCAAAACGCGCCGGCAACATCTATTTCCTGACTTAGCGCTCGTTAGCCTACCAGTTAGCTTAGCTAGCTAGTAACATGGCCTCTCCCTCTCTCTCTCTTTCCTGCTCGGTGTGCCACATGTTTAGTTATTCCTCTGCCTCCTTTAGTGATAATGATCCTTGTAATAAGTGTAAGGTTCTATTAGCCTTGGAGGCGAGGATCACTGATTTGGAAGCGCGGCTCCGCACCTTTGAACAAAAGCCAGCTAGCCTAGCCCCGTTAGCAGGTGTGGAGCCACCGAGCTCAGGCTCAGGGTCTGTTAGCGGTCCAAGAGCAGCTCCGGAGCAGCCCGGAGAATTAGCCTGGGTGACAGTCCGACATCACCTGCCTGTTCATGTTTCTAATAGATTTTCCCCGCTCAGCGACACACCCGCTGAGAAACCGACTCTGATAATTGGCGATTCCATAGTCAGAAACATGAAGCTAGAGACGCCAGCGACCATAGTCAAATGTTTCCTGGGGCCAGAGCGGGCGACATCGAATCAAATCTGAAGCTGCTGGCTAAGGCTAATCGTAAATATGGGAAAATTGTTATTCACGTCACCAGCAATGACACCCGATTACGCCAATCGGAGGTCACTAAAATTAATGTTGAGTTGGTGTAATACTTTGCTAAATTAATGTCGGACTCAGTATTGGGCCACTTTCTGGGGAAAATCCGGTCTGGTAGCGAGGGACAGCATCCATCCCACTTTGGATGGTGCAGCCCTTATCTCTAGAAATCAACCTAAAGTTTGACAATCCAGATTGGGGACCGGGACTGTGGGAATGCAGACACACTTTGTGTGACTAGTATGCAGCATACTGTGTAAAGTGTACTCCTGTATATTTTGGACACGTGATAGGGTCACCGCTCTTCATTATGTCTTTACTATGAGGGGAGACAAAAGGGAATAACAACACCATATAAGGTAATGGTCAAAATTCCTTTTGTGGAAAAGTACTGGTATGTGGGGCGGTGGCCATCAGCTATATCTATCCTATAGTTTTCCCCTATAGTTCAGATCTCTCCGTGTGTCCCATGAGGGTTGATCTCCAGAGCGCACTGTATAGTTTTAAATAAAACCTTTAATCAGCTGAACCACTCCAGACGTCTTTGTGTACTTCCTCATCAAACGGACCTGGATAAGTTATATGCGAACTCAACAATTTGGTGGCCCGTACGGGGATGAGGAAAATTGGACTGACTGCCTGAGGAACGCATTGACAATATACTTGGCGCCACAGACAGGTGAGCAGAAGCCTTTTCATGAATTCTGCATAATTGGCATATTCTAAAGTTATAATTGTCAATGTGTGAATCGGGATAGTTATAAATTTGGACGGTTTGGGGTGGTAGGTCGTCATTTCGTGTTGGATCGTTTGACGAAAAAATAAAATAAAACTGTGTTGGATCGGTAATAATAGAAAAACCGTGTAGGATCGGTTAACTTTAAGTTTTTATTTCCCGGCCGTGGCGGACCCACTAGTTCTCGACGGGGAACTGGCAGAGCTGGGTTGCAAGACCTGGGAAAGAACTGGGAAACCCCGAAATAAGTCATGTCGGATTGACTCATAAACAAAGGACGCTGTGTTAGATAGGTTGTGTAGAATTTTTGTGCATTTGTGTGGATGTCGAGGAAGTTTGAGTGAATCTATGACAGTGTGAATCAAAGAGTGGGGGGTGTGGACAGTAAGTGTGTGTGTGTGGGAAGCGCCAGGGATAGAGAGAGACAGGAAGTGTAGGGGCGCAAGGTTTGTGAAGACAGAGAGAAAGGCGGAAGTGAGAGAAGGTAAGGTAAATAAGGCTCCGCCTATATTTGGTTCCCTCTACTGGAGGAAGAGGGAATTGTATTACAATTTATTTGGCTCCCTCTGCTGAAACAACTAGGGATTGCAATAACAACTATACATAGAATACATAGGAATAACTATAGATAAAATAAAATAAAATAAATAAATAATAATATCAATAATAAGAATAAATAAATAAAGAAAATAAAATAGATATATGAGAATAAATGATAATAAATAAATATAAGAAGTATAATAAATAATAATAATAGTAAAAATATATAAAATAAAAGTAGACCACGCATTAATTTGGAAGGCAGACTCGAATACAACAATGGAAAGATATCTAGACCAGCAGGTAAGTGATGAGGAATGGGGCCCGCCTGAAAAATGGGTGAAACTGGAAATTCAGGAGGCATCAACCCTGGCGGCAGGTCGGCTGAAGCAGGGGCAGAAGAATGCAAAAGAAGGAATGGAAGAACAATATAGGAAGAAGTTAATGGATTTGATTAAGGAAAAAGGAAGAAACCCACAGGATCGAGCTGCCCTGACCCCATGGATATGGGAGAAGGCACATGGACACGAGAAACGGGCCAAGGAAGCAGGAATGGAAGGAGAAAAAGCTTCCATCTTTCGTAAAGGTAAGTTCAGACAGAGAAAACAGGAAGAGGAGGCAGAGGCCAGTACCTGGATTAATATAGCCCTGCTGTGGCAGAGTACCCAGCATCTACACAAGGATAAGACATGGAAGGCCAAAGAAGGAGCTGACGAGAAATTGCCACCACCTTATTTCGTAAGTAGTCTATCGGCACCCTCGGTTCCTACTCTATATCCAGTAATAGAGATCAAAAAAGGAGAACTGCAAGTGCCTGATCTGCCTCAGCCTAGTCCACAGGCCCACCCACAGAAATCAGGCTATAAAGAGTATATCGATTGGGAAGCTTTGAAGTTAACTCCCTCTGGAAGTGGACGAAGCTCCCCGGATCATGCGGTAGAACCTGTTCCTTTTGCAGACAGAGCACATAGAGAGGGAGGCTCCAGGAACGTTCATATTCAAACACCTCCTGAGACAAAGGTAAGTACTGATAGGTGGACGGACCCACAGATATTAGACCGGGAAGTTTTGTTGAAGTTCACTCCACAAAGACAACCAAAGACAGGACAGATAGTACTCTGGGCGGAAGGAACATGGCGTCCAGAGATAAAGGAGGCTGATGAAGATGAAATGAACAGTTCAGCTGGAAAGCTGATGGGTAAACTAGAGGATTCAGGTTCTAGTGAGAACTACTGCCAAAAGCTTAGATCATGGGGACCCCCAAGGGTCCCCCACCTCCCCCCAATCAGTCCACCCAATCCATTGAGGGCAGTGAGGACGAAAAGGACCGACTGGAGGATGGGGAGGTAAACCAGCATCATTCTTTTCAAGCACCCTTGTTGGCTTCGGGAGGAAGAGTGAAGTATCGGCCGTACGGGCTCGGGGATGTGCAGGCATTGGTGGATCAACTTCCCCCAGTGGCAGAGGGAGGAGGTTTGTGGCTTGGCAAGTTGGACAAGCTGACCGCAGGGCAGAGATTGGCTTTGGGAGACTTTAGGGCGGTTATTCAGAGGTGCCTGACCAGTATAGATGCACGAGACCTGGAGAGGGCAGCAGGGACTTTGTGCCGGCAGGATGAGGAGCCATTTGCGCAATGGGCTGGTGACCTGAGTAGGGTGATTAGAGAAAAATATCCATTACCCACTTCATCGGCCGTGCCCAAATTGGCATGGAACTCGAAAGAAAATCCAAGGACCTTTTTGGATCAGACTAAGGAACTGTGGGTGCGTCATACTGGGTGTCATCCTGGCAAACCAGGGCCCCAGAGGGAGTGGTATAGACAGGCGGTATTGGAGGGAGTACCGGAGAAGGTAAAAACTGCTATGTGTGACAATCCTGATCTACAGGGGGCCGACTCTGTAGTGTGGGAGAGACATCTGGTGCACCATCTGACTCGTGTTCAGCAACAATTGCAGAAGGAAGACGAGCAGAATAAGGGCCTCCAAACTCAGCTTTTAAAAATACAGCTGTCAGAGGCCCGGCAAAGGGTTAATTCGGAAAAAAAGAAGGAGAAAAACGAGAAACCAAAGAAAATGATGTGGCAATGGGGAATGGATGCTCTGGAATCCCCGGACCTGTTTCCCATACCGCCCTGGGAGCCGAATCGCTGTTTACCGGTGAATAGGGGGGGCTACAGGGGAGCTCCGAGGGGGGGAAATGGATGGAGGGGGCGTGGGGGCCCACCTCGAGGGACTTCAAATGTATGCTTTCTATGTGGGGACACAGAACATTGGGTAAAAGACTGTCCTCACAGAGGTTACTTCGCCCGAGGAAGAGCCCGGGGGGGACAGGGTGCCGGTTCGTATCGTGGACGAGGTGGCCCTCCATCCTACAACATGCCAGTGATGGACTGGGGATCTCCCGTGACTTGGGATGATTCCTACCAAGAATGATACACCTCATCGAGAGGCCCGGACAGCAGTAAAACTACGGCAGATCCGCTGCTGCCCGTGATGGTCAATTACATGAAGTTGTCGTTTTTGGTCGACACTGGGGCAACATGCTCCACTTTGAACACCACCTCAGAATCTACGCTGTCGACGCAGACTACCACAGTCATGGGCTTCTCGGGGAAGAAACAGACTCTGCCGGTGACACTGCCACTACTCACACAAGTGGGCCATCAGTGTGTCCACCACACTTACATCTACTCTCCGGGCACTCTTGTCAACCTCCTGGGCAGGGACTTACTGATCAAACTGGGGGCGACTATTCTCTGCTCTCTTGAAGGACTGAGTGTGACTATACCAGATGGCACATGCTTGCCTTGTACCCGGTATTCTACCGGGAAATGTGCGCAGTTCTTACTTAGACCCTCTGAGGAAGAGGGAGCAGATATTTACTGGGCTAAACTTTGCCCTGAATCACCAGACCAGGGAGGCATCTGGTCAGCATATCAAAGGTGGCACCCCTGGATCTCGCTCCTTGACCCCTACGTCCCTCCCCCGGACCCTCTCCATGTTACCCTCTTCTATGACAGGCTCCAAACCAATTGGTACAGGGAAGAGTTCAATCAGGTCGTAGGAGATTCTTGGAGCATCGATACGGAAAATATTTATGTGGCACCAGAAGGTGTGGCGGCGGCGGTGAAGCTGCTCCCGGAACAACAACAGTGGTATCAAATGGAGGAGGACTCTGCACCTCATGTGTCTCTCGCACTACATCCGAGTCATGAGGCCAAAGAATTGGGAGGTATCGTTAAGAGGGCATTGACTCACTCAGATTGGAAGCCCACCTCAATACCGCAGGTCTCATATGCTCCCACTATACAGACTTTTTGCATCCAGCTTTCCGCAACAGACACGGCAATATTGGAGCATTGTGAGGTTTCTAGGTATCACGGGAGAGAAAAAACAGACCATCATTTGGCTGCCAGTATGCTTGCCACTCTGCCGGACTCACACTGGGCGCATTCGCCCACGGATGTGGGATTGACAGATTGTGCGCCAGTCACTTTCCAGATACAGGAAGGGCCCCCTTTGTGGGTTCGCCAGTACCCCCATAAACAGCAGGCAGCAGAGGGGATCCGGGACACCATTGAAGGCCTCTTACAGGCAGGTGTCTTGGAACCCTCCTATTCCAATTGGAATACTCCTATTCTCCCGGTTGAGAAGAAAGGTACCGGTAAATATCGCATGGCCCATGACTTGAGAGCAATAAATGATATTTTGCTCAAGCCTACAGTGCCGGTGCCTAACCCCTACGTTGCTCTGGCTAATCTCGACCCAGCACAGAATTGGTTTACCCGTATTGACCTAGCCAATGCTTTTTTCTGTCTGCCATTGGCAGAGAGTTGTAGGGATATTTTTTCCTTCACGTATCAGGGAGTTCAGTTGCGGTATACTAGATTACCTCAGGGTTTTGCTCTTTCACCCGGCATATTTAACCAGGTATTGAAGCAGGCGCTCTCCACTTGTCACTTGCCGGACCAGACCACCCTTATTCAGTATGTAGACGATCTCTTGTTGGCGGCACCATCTGCGACTGCCTGTATACAGGCCACTAAGACAGTTTTGATGCTTCTGGCAGAGAGGGGTTTTAAGGTTAGTAAACAGAAACTTCAAACTTGCAGAAGACAGGTCTCTTTTCTGGGCGTTTGATTTCTCAAAAGGGGGCAGGATTGTCCCCTGCCCATAGATCCACCATACTGCATCACCCCAAGCCCCTCCTGGTAAAGGACATGCTCTCCTTCCTTGGCCTTACAGGGTACAGCCGCTCCTACGTCCCGGATTACACCAATCTTACGAGCCCCCTCCGACGGATGGTGAAAGACCAAGGTCTGAGGAATCTCTCTGCCCACCTTGTTTGGACGATGGAGGCAGAGCAAAACTTCATCCGCCTTAAACAAGAACTGGCTACAGCAGCTGATTTGGCCATTCCGGACTATTCACTTCCATTCTTCTTGGATGAGGGGGAAAAAGGGGGAGAGAGGAGAATTTTGATGTATACCAGTGTATGCT